>NW_025838946.1:19152-59239 GCF_002878395.1 Capsicum annuum | reverse complement strand
CCTCTAACTGTAACCACCAGAGACATCAAATAGAGTTGTTTTTCAATGGTTCAAGGTCTAGGTGTTTCACTTCTTCCCCATGTGGGATCATTTTTCCATGAAGTAAGGATAAAGTAAGTATATACACAAGTTAATCACATCAACATGCATCATGGAAATCATTACATAAGTTAGAAACAACACACAACAAGCTTACAATGCAACACATATCCTGATCATCACGAATCAACCAAAAAATTTTGCAAGGCCATATTCTTGGGTGTTTTATTCTCCCCCACTTAGGATCATACATCTGCAAATGTTGGTTAAGACAAGTTCATTTTCAATTTAATACATTATCACTCATCAAAACAATCTTCACACAATTGAGGACAAGCCACAGAAAAAGGGTACAATACAACACATATTATGGTTATTATCAATCAACCGCTTCATTACAATATCCTTGGGTTTCCATCCCACCATTTATCAAAATACTTGATCAGTTTGAAGTTTAGGGGCTTGATCTCTTCGTATTTAAAATATATAAATAAAATCAAACATTTGGGAACTAGAATCCCTTATTCATCAAAGACATCAATCAATTACAGACATCACGGATTTCAACCCAGTGTCTATCAAACAAATAAACCAAGTTAGGAACAACAAAACACACCTCATGCATGAGTTTCCTGAATGAAACATAGTTGCGGATACTTGGAATTCATGTCCTCTTCCGCCTCCCAAGTAGCTTCGTCAAAAAATTGGTTCCCCCATTTAACCTTTATCGAAGCCACTCCTATTGTTCGCAACTGGAAAACTTGCTAATCTGAGATCCTTACCAGGACCACTTCACATGTTAAGGAACCCAACACCGATGTCCCCTAAGGGAACTACCATAAAAAGATCACCTACATGTCTTCAAACTTAAGGACATGAAAAATCAAGAAAATGGAGTTTAATCTACAATGCAACTCCAAATCATAGGAAAAATAGCCAACTCCTTATTAAGACTACATAGGGACCAACATAGCGGGGCCTAAGCTCTCTTCTTACTGATTCGCATAACTCGCTCCATGGGAGACAAGACACCATAGGTACAGATTGCTTCCTAGTAACCATCTAGGTTTTAAATGAGATCCATTGTGACAAAACATACAAAAAGTGGTGTCCTTAGGTACGAACACCATAACAAACACCACCACATACCTTATGGGGAATCCACCATGATCCCTTTATGAGAGATATATATCATGCAAAAGATAAGCTACGACTTTCAACCAAAATGCACACTTTTAGAACTTGGCACAGAAATGATGACCCTTTAATATTTGCAATACGGTACGGAGGTGATCTATATTCACTCTTTGAATATACTAAGATATTATTAACAAAGACACTGAAAACATGTCCATAAATGGATGGAAGACCCTATTCACCAAGTCTGTAAATGTCATCGAGTTATTTGTCAATCGAAAGGACATAATAAGAAACTCAATAACCATAAGAGCAGTTCTAAAGAAGGCCCTTCTTAGTCAGGATGTTTAACTATAATTAAATGAGAAAAACACCCCTTATAGACTCCTTACAATCACATAGCCTCTTTCCATGATTGAGATGAAAATAGGAGCCAAAATGGCTCAAAACTAAATTGAAATACATAATCACCAATGGGACCACAAACGCCAAACAAAGCACACATAATGAGAAGAAGGAAGCCTCAACATACCTGTAACGACATTCGGGGATGCCTCGGGCTCCTAGTGAGTAAAATGTTCACATGGGTGACCCCGACCTGCATCGGTACCAGAAATAGATGCAAAGATAGCACCCTTCGATGCAGGAGTAAAGGAAGTAGAAACAGAGGCCCTATTAGCCTATGAAGTTTCTTAAGAGGGGTACTATCGCTATATTTACCCAACTTTACCATATTGGCATCATTTTCCTCTCTGTATCTCACACTAATGACAATGCCTCTGACCATAGAATCAACAAGGAGGGCGATATGGAGCAGGTTGGGCTTATTTTCCGAAACTTGGGCACCCCTCATGCCAAAGCTAGAGAAGTGATAACCATCATACTTTGTCTTTCCTAAGATGCAACATTTTTAGGAAACTCTAATTGCATGTAAACCACTTGACCACTTAAACACTGGTTCTTTCCTTTCTCATAATAACTAAAACCAACAAGGAGGATAGGTTAGTGTAGATTGGGCCTTGTTGACCTGATGTTGGGCACCTTGTGTCCTATGAGCATTATTAATCTAAAAGTTCCCACCTCCCAATGAATTTGGGTATGGAGAACTTGGCACAGACTGAAAACTAGGACCCACCCAATAACACCTCTTGAACCACTTTCAACCAACCTGATCTAGCTGAGAAAAGAAGCGATGAAACCCAGCCTTTTAAGGTAATTGAGCAGAAGTATCACCCAAATAAAGGGGTTAGTGGGAGCAAGTGCGATCCCATGAGGATGGTCAGATGTCACGATCCTTAACTAGGTTTGAATCCCAGAAATTTGACGAGGATTATCCATATTGCCCTTGGTAAGAATAGGAGAGAATGTTTAAGTGTCAGACCTTCTTATATACATGATCTAAAAGATGAGCAAGCAGAAATTAGAGGAATCTAAGACCTTAGACTCTATGTGGCTTGAGATCAAAATACAAAGGAAACATATCCTAAGATGTCTCATAGCCCCTCTTTTATAATTGTGGAGCACTTCATACCTATAAAAGAGACTCTACTTGACATGTTGTTGTGAACTCTAAACTATCTATGTACATAGGCTCTAATACAAACTTGACATGCCCTAAACTTTGGGTCATGTCATATGGGCACCATAAGCTCGCATGAACTAGAGGTCATCTCGATAATGCAACATATTTGCCTCATCATAACATAGGAGTCGAAGGGACTCCATGTATCATGTCAAGATTGAAGAAATAATAACGTAAATCAACATTAGATTCCATAATCAAAATAATAATAATAACTATGCCCAAGTCCACAGCTGTTCATAATGCCTCTATAAAAAACTAAAGTCAGAAAGTATATATGTCGGCACAAGCCCCCACTATAGCCAAACCATGTTTAAAAGAGATTAAGTCAAAGGATAGGAGACCATGAAATGATGTCCTTTGGAGTAAGGAAGCTCACCACATCAAATCAAAGCACAAACCGCTTTCATTGTCTAATTACTATATGAGAGAAGAAGAAGAAGGTGTTTGAGGCTCTACATCACATAGGGATGTAGCGTTCAGAGATGGTTAGCAGTTGGAATGCTAGAATATAACTCAAGGATAAGTGATAACAAACATAATTAATCAAAAACATGTCAATACATCACATGTTTATCACATTAATGCACTTAGCCATACATATAGATACATGATATGAAAATCAAAATATCAAGGCTCATCATCCTTCTAAAACAGATGCTCTCACACATAGAAATATTCAATTATGATAATATTAGGTCACAAAGGGACAAAGCTTAGCATGCATTCTCAAATTGTTCAATTGTATGGCATAAAGTGGAGGACTATAGCATTCCAGACTTACGATTAAAACCTTCCCATTAGGCTTAGAATTTATACGACATACACAGATTCTCAGATCAATTACCTCAACCATAGGTACACCTACAAGCATAGGCACTATATCCACATAGTTAATTATCAAAATAACAGCTCTACCCTTATACCACAATCAAGTAGGCATAGAATTCTCTTAAAATACATACACATTAAACTAGGCATAGAACTCTAATCCTATTTGATTATCCATGGAGCTGTAATCCTGAGATGGAACTTTAATCAAGAGTAATCATATTGTCTTGTCCATGGAACTTTGATCACGAACCATCATAATGTCTTGGCCATGGAACTTTAATCACGAAAAGGAACTTTAATCATGAACCATCATATAGGCTTGTCCATGGAACTTTAATTACAAACCATAATTTTGGCTTTGACATGGAACTTTAATCACAAGATAGAACCTTTATCACAAAAAAGAACTTTAAGCATAAGCCATCATATTTGATTGGCTATGGAACCTAAATCTTGTTAGTTTATTTATGTTCACTCACAAAATTCATATCATATCAAAAGGCTTTGGCTCACTTAACCTATTCAACATTATACATGACCACATGGTCTCTATGGGAGACATTATGGCCTAACATTTTCTATACGTTAATCCCTTCATTCAATTCATCATGTCAATTAATTTGTGGTCCTCAAGACCCACATAATCCATTGACATGTCATTAACAACATTATATCAAATTTTCACAAGACATGGTTCCATACATAAATGAAGTTCAAACTTAGGGATTGAACCCACTACTAAGTCATCAAAGTAATGTGGTCATAATTAAAAAAATTACACGACAAAAAACATCCATACAATATCTATCATCAACTATCCACACTTATAGGGCCATCACACCACTTAAAGATGTAGGATAATTCATTACATTATTAACAAGGTTTATTTTAACTCTTTAAAAATAAATTACAATCATGATAACTCAATACATGGCAAAGAAGTGCTTCACCAACCATCTACAAGTATTCAAATTTGTTAATATATTATCATGCCTCATTCATGTTTACTATACCTTTCCTGAGAAACACATTTGTTTCCAATCCCCTATTAGTCATTGACCAAAAAACATTATCAAATACATAATAACTGAGTCAAAATAACTTTAACATACAATTTATCAATCATTCGTGCTAAATAGGACATTTCCCGAACTCAATACATCACCCACATTAACTAGGCATTTCACTTAGAAATTTTCATAAACACCTTTTGTACATACTTATGTCAAAGTCGTTTTAATGGTAGATATCATCATGAATAGGGTTAATCAAGACCCTCATGTTAAACAACATATAAAAAAGCATCCATATATGAAATCTACCATCGAAAACTTGTATCAACACAAGTATAAACAAGAAGCATCATTATTCGTTGTTAGGTAATAAAATCTTTTTCATTTGACTCAAAACCACCATGTACACTTACTATTTCAAGTGTAAAATACATGATATTTTCCCTAAATAGGATGACACACCAACAATCTTGACTACTTCATGCTACTAACTGAGCTTTCTCAAAACCATATCCACCAATCTTGGTTCAAGAACCTTTTTGAGTGTTTAGGATTAATTAAGTCTTATAAATAAAGACTTGGATGACTACCATGACTTATATAGTTCAAGGACTTAGGGTTTTAGCCATGAGAAATGACCAAAAGGTCCTTGGTTAAAATTTAGAAAGTCCACACATTCAGGGTTAAGACTCCCCCTTACGGTTCACTTGGTAATCATGAACTAGGGTACTAATGGTACCCTAACTAGTAAGCTCCATCCGGGACCATGATAGTCCACTCCAGGTTAGGTCTTCACTTCATACAGTTTAGTAGTATATTACTCGTAAGCATGGTTATTACTAAAGGATGGCGTTGTCGTATGGTGGGCAGTATACTAACCTAACATACTGCATAGGATATGAAAAGGGTGAGAGGAAGTCTATGATTTATAAATAAGGGAATGAGTCAAGCCCTCCAACTGTAACCACCCCAAAGACATCAAAAGGAGTTGTTTTTCAATGGTTCACGGTATACGTATTTCTCTTCTTCCCCACTTGGGATTATTTTTTGATAAAGAAAGGGTAAAGAAAGCATATACATTAGTTAATCACATCAACATGCATCACGGAAACCTTTACACAAGTTAGAAATAACACACAACAAAGTTACAGCACAACACAATCATGATTATCACCAATCAACCAAAAATTTTTGCAAAGCCACATTCTTGTGTGTTTCAAGAGGTTGGGGTCGAATCCTAAGGGAACACGTGCCTTGCAGATCTGAAGCAGTAATAGTCCATATAAAGAATAAGAAAATTAAATGGGTGTTTTTTATGTAGTGATCTCGAGCAAGTAACTATATTAACTTTGGTTGCAGTCAATATAGATGAACACTAGGACTGTGTTCCCCCTGGCTTCTCAACTCCATGGGGTTGTTGTGCTTCATTTAACCAACCTGATACCTTGCATGAAAAATCGATAAGTTATGTACCTTCTATAAATTTTTGGACGAGCATAAGGATTTCACGTTTTACCTTTTGAGTCTCAAGTTGTCACTTTACTAACCATTATCTTGATCCCAGTTAACTATTACCTTTTGAGTCTCTAGTTATTAGATAAAGCCTAATCATCTTACTAACATAGGAAACATAAGTGAGGATTAATAGTTAAACATTGAATTACTATTGTCTTTATCTCTTCCTAGTCATTTCTTCTCTTTTGGAGCAAGCAGCAATATATAGGCGGGATCCTAACGTGTGCACCTATTAAGAAAAATATCATAACAAAGACAAAGCAATACATGCATGGGTATTGGTTCAGAACAACAAAAGAACACCCCTACTTCATCAATCTACCAAGGTTTTCACAACCCTAGTATGGGTTTTAACGGCTCATGCTTGTGAAGAAATCACTAACATTTATATTCGTAAGCGTAGATAAAATCACAATGATAAGTAGGAATAAAACCCACAACTATAACTGAATTAATGGACCAAAGTCAATATAAGAAAATCACAAGATACAAATAGGATCTCAAAATCAAAATAGGTTTGTAAATATCAAAAGTATATAACTCTAACTAAAAGGTACATAAATGGTATTTATAGTACAAGAGGAAGCCCTAAAACCAAAGCCCGAATAAAATAGGACAAAATTGGGTTGGTGGCCACATGTTGTCTGTACCTGCAGTCTAGAATAGGGCGTTGGTAGTACCTTCAGTCTTGATACTGAGCTAGGTACAACCCGTACATACCCGGAGTAAAAATCCTACAATTTCAGTTCTTTGGATTATGGACTTCTGGTACTTGCTTTGCCTACATACGGTCCGTACGTCGTACTTGCAGCCACATGTTGATTTAGTAAGTGTCGGGAGTCATCTTTTCAGCTCCTCTTCTATTCCCAAATATGCTTTGATCAAGAATTAACTGGAAAACATCTTGAATATCCATAATTACTCAAAAAATAGCTAGAAACACATTTTTCACAAACTTATCATCTAAAACATGATTTACTTCAACACATACCCAAAAGGCCTCATATCTAGAAAAATAACCTCAAAATCTTGTAGCTTTTCCTTGTTTAAAGCACTGAAAGTGATATATTTCTATAGCACAACAACATCCCTTGTTTAAAGCACTGAAAGTGCTATATTTCTATAGCACAACAACATCCTCAACTTAGAATATTTGCATGCCACAGGCAACAATACACAGCAAAAATAAAAATGATGTTTAATGAGGAGAAACTAAGCTATTCAAGGCAGTCAATCAACACTTAAACTCAAAAAATAACATCCCCCTCCAAACTAATTTTTTAAAACCAATTATGTATGAACATGAAGAAAAACAATGTAATACAATAGGATCAAGGTATGTCAATTACATTGACAATAGAAAATCGCTTATATATACAAGTTACACTACCCAAAATAAGAAATGACGGGCAATTTGATTTATGTGTCTTCACAACAAGGATTTACCACTCACTCAGATGAAATCATGCATGTCAATGCAGGGATGGTGAAGAGACACTCAAACTCATAATGAAGTTCCAATCAATGTATGTCAAATACCATAGGCTTTCCTTTAGTTTCTTTACCTTAGCATTCATATAGTTAACTTAGGATCACTATAGGACTTTTCTCAACTTGTAATGTAGGCTTGGGGGATAATATGGTACATATGGTCATATCAAGTGACTAATCCTCCTTTGTACTACACTAACCTTGGGGTATCACTTATCAACCAATTTTCTTTTATTCCACCCTGATTTCTCCCTTTTTATTTTTTTATGCACATTCAAGTTGGGTATGGTCTTTCATTCTCTCCGTTTCTTTTTTTTCTTTTACATAGTTCTTTGTTTTCTTTACCTTTTTCTTTTTCTTTTCTTTTTCTACCACAACCAGCCCTACCAACTTTTTTCTCTAATTTTAACCTTCTTCAAACCCATTTTACACTATGCACCCCTATGATAGCCCCCCTCAACTTAGGCATTTTGACTTACTTAAGCTGGATAGTGTCCAAGGAGGACTACATCCAAAATAGTTTCATTACACTATAAATAGTAAGGTGAACGGTGAAACAAGAAAAATAGGCTAGAAGTCTCAAAATAGGGATCAAGGGATATGATTCACAAATGGAAGGTCATTTAGGGTAAAAGTGGGGTAAACTATAAAACGACCTATGATCCTTTCCTAACCAACTATCTTTCAACCTAGGCAAGACTAACCAGTCAAGTTCTAAATTCGACACACATGGGAACTAGGTAGTATCTCACACACATATAGCACATAGGTAATGTTACCCACTACTACCAATTCAATTCATATGATTGTCAAAGTGATTATTATGTCCCTAATTCTAATTCCATAATAAGATCCACAAACTTCACACATATATATATATATTCATATAGTTCTAAAATACAAAATGCATGACCAAAAACTCATAATGACCATATCAGGATTGGAAGTTATTCTAAGAAATATCCAATTCTCTAGTCCTTAATTGATGATACTTGGACTGAAGATTTATATTTGAGAAAAACTTAGCACTCTGTAGTGGATCAAACAAATTACCTATCCTTGGAAGAGGGTACTTATTTTTTACTATCACCTTATTTAGTTGTTGATAATCAATAAATATTCGAAGGGGACCATCCTTCTTATGCATGAAAAAAATGGGTGCACCCCTTAGAGACACACTAGGACGGATGAAAACCTTTTTTAAAAGATACTTTAATTTCTTCGTATGCTCTTATAACTCAACTTGAGCCATTCTATATGGGGGAATAGGGATAGGATGAGTGTCCAAAACAAGATCAATCCTAAAATCAATCTCCCAATTAGGAGGGACAATAGGAAGGTTATCAAGGAATACCTCAAGAAATTCATTCACCAACAAGATGGAATGTGGAGAAGGGCTTTCTAAGTTAGAATATTTAACCCAAACCAAATGATAGAGACACCTCTTAGAAATCAGCTTCCAAGCTCTAAGGTATGATATGAACCTTACCTTAGGCAATAAATAACCCCCTTACCACTCAATAACTAGATCATTAGGGAATTTAAACATGCCTTATGGGTCTGGCAATCTATGGAGGCATAGCATGAATACAACCTGTCCATCCCCAATTAGACAACAAAATCTACTATGTCTAACTCTATTAAATCAACCAGAGTTTTTGAACCACTAATAGATATAAAATAGTCACTATAGACTCATTTAGCAACCACAGAGTCACCCAAAAGAGTATATATAGATAAGGGGGCTAAAATACACTCAGGACCAAAACAAAAATGCACATCCACAAATGTAATAATATAAGAAACAGTGGACACCAGATTAAGTAAATGGTACACACCACTGAAAAAGAGTTTGAACATACTAGTAATGACATTAAGCAATATGTCAAACTCCTTATAGGTAGAGAGAGCATAAAGATGGTTTTGACCAGTGCCAGAGCTAGATAGGGCACTCTTTGGTGCCGAAGTTGATGAATTGGTAACAAGAACCTTATTTTCCATAGTAGGAAAATTACCCACATGAAATTTTCTAAGAATATGCCCTGGCAAACCATACTTTAAGCATTTGTCCTTTCCCTCCTCATAGAAATCCTAATGCAACTGACTAAAAACTCTGCAGAGCGGATATGATGAAACTGATTGGGCACCACTTGCCTAAGAGTCTTCCCCCTAAGGCTTAGAAATATTGCCAACCTAGAAATATCTATCACCAAATGGCTTTAGGTAGAGATCACAAGCCATTGAGTTGGACACAAAATTTCCCCACTTCTTCTCTGATCACTTTCCACCATCCCTGCCACTCTATTGTTGACCACCAACCTAATTAGAAAATCTAAACTTCTTTATTAGCCTCTCTCCTATTTTTGTCTGCTTCTTCTTCTCTTTCTCAACCTATTGCATATACATAACCAACTAAACGATATTTATGTCCTTATTAAATAAAATAACCTTAATATCTAAGATTAACTCATGGGGCAACCCAAAAGTGAACATCCTTATTCTAGCCCTTATAATAGACGTTAACTTTGTAGCATATCGAGATAACTGGTGGAACTTCAATGAATAGTCCTTGACTGATATCTTACCTTGTTATAGGTTGAAAAACTTCTTTTTTGCTGCCCTTAACTCCTAAGAAAATAAGTGATCGAGAAAGGCACTAGAGAAATTATCCCATAATGTACATAACCTAAAAGATCTTCTCTATCTTATCTATAGCACCTTTAGAATCCTCTTCAGACTTAACACTAGTGAACATAAGATGGCTCAACCTCATAAATTGGCTAGCCCTTCTATCCTTATAAGATAGAGTAACAAAAGTACCTCGCTCATTTTGAGTTCTACTAACTAAGCAAACATATGTATAGAATCACAAAACTTAGAATTTGTCACATCAACTTGGGGAGATTGAGAAGGACTAGAGGGGACCGGTGGAACTCCAAAAATGCAATCAAGAATTATACCCCAAGATCGGGACTAGACCCCACAAATAGGGTGTATCCTATCAGCATTATCCTTGAGTAGGATAGCAGAGTTTCTAGGAGGTCAGATCGTCTAAGAGGTATTATTTGAAAATTGAACAAATGAGAATTAGAAAAGATTTTAGGACCTCAGACTTTACATCCTAATAACAGAACACAAGAAAGAGAAACATTCTTAAATGCCATATAGCCTCTCCTTTTGAGTGTGGCATGCTATACACAGGCTCTACTCAATACAACTTTATGGACACCCATCTAATAATGAACCTAGTAATCTGATATCAATCTGATGTGATGCAAACCAGGTGTTGTCCATCTTGTGTATCTCAAGTTAAACCAGGATCGGAAACCACCTAATACCCAAACCATTGACTACCCTTCACTCGATATTGGGTGAATTATGATTATATACCAACATAAGATAACATCAAATTAAAGAAATTATAATGAGTCTATAATGAAAAAAATCAATAACCAATTAACCATCTAATACCAATACCAATGCCAATACGAGTACCAATGCTAATACTACTAACGACAGGCCCATGCCAAAAGTAGTCTAATAATTCTCTAGTCAGAAAAAAATATCCAGTTAGGGCATTTCCCAACCATAGACAAAACCAAAACCAATGAAAAAATAATGACATAAAGAAATCCATATCATGAAAATGGGGTATTTCAAAGCATGGATGCCTATCACCTCAATCTGACTCAAAAGTTATCCCCAAATCACTGAGTCACTGAGTAGCAGGAGTTAAAGTATGGTTGATTCCTGCATTGTGTGTGGATATAATGTCGAAAAATGGTTAGCAGGGTGAACACAGTTAGGTACTCAAGGATAAGGATAAAGTAATGTCATCAATCAAAAACCAAGTCAAACCAATGCACATAACCATATAAAAATAAATATATATAGACATACCAGGGAAGGGAACAAGGTTTTAGAATAGACTTTTAAACATTTAACTTGCTTGCGTAGTTTACCCATCATACGTCTACCCACAGACTATGGGTCCAGTGTTATCTCCTGAACGAGCCTCGGTATGTAAAACAACACAAACTGGAGATATCATAGATGGCTGGAGATTCCCTTGTACACTTCACCCTTCATAATACGTATATATGTGTATAGTTTTAATGGGTTACCTTGTACCCTGCAAGCATATAGTCATCAAGACTAACCCTCATGTCGAAAAATATGAGTTTCCAGTGTCCGTTTTTTGGACTCACACCTTTACGACTAGCAATCACAACCACTATTATGGCCCAATTAAAACATTTAACATATATCTAAACCACCAATTCTAGGAGTCAATTATTAAGTCATTAATTAGTGGTTTCATCATACTAACTATATCTTGCAAGAAATATCATTATGCCTGGTCTTAATTCCCTTGTAACTGACAGACTCCATTATTAAAATTACTTAGGGGATTCCTGTGCACCCCACAAGGTTTTCAAAACTATCCTTAACCATTTAACCATTTATATCATGCATTAGTTTTTAGAAACAAGCCAAGCTATGTGATAATGTGTAAAAAAAAATTCAATTATTCAAATAGGATGGGATTATTTCAAATTTCCATACCAAACATATCACTTTGGGAATTCCATTATACCTCTATTTCCATCCACCATTCCCATGCACCATAATCAATTTACCAATTATGAATTTAAACATAATAGTTTCATAGATAACATGGAAGAATCAGTTAAACAATTTATTTTAAAAACCCTAAACCCATAGTTCAAAAACCAACATCCATATTTCATAAATAATACATTAATTCACATGAGTTTACAAAATTGAAAATGAGGTATGAGTAAAATTCATTAAACACCAAGAACTATGGAGAGAAATCACCCTTGAGAGCCCTGATTGATGTGCTTGATGAAAATCCTAAGTTTTCTTGACCTTGAGGATTTGGTAGTGTTATCAGGGGTTATTTTATATGTTTTTGATAGTTAATGATTCCGTAAAGAAGTTATAAGACATAGATTTTAAGTTGGCCAAAAGGGGAAATATCTAGATTGCCCTGAACTTAAAAAGTAGAAAAAAACCATCTTTGGTTATGAGTCAACCTATTAACTCGTACCCATACCTTACGACGCATAATCTTTAGTCATAACCAAGACAGTGACTAAGATACCATACACTACCAATCTTATAATTCTACCAACCAACTTATAATAAGATTTTATGACTCACAAGGTCTAGTCGTGACCATTGTAGTGAGCTCAAAGGTAAGGAAATTTTCAAGGGCAAAAATCTAAGGCATTACATTTTTGCTCTAGGTCAGCTCATGAGACATGTTATAGTTATAGAGAACTTAGCCATTACTCGCATGATATCTCTAGCTGTGGAGATTGTTACTTCATCTCAAAGTATTCCTCCCTATTAAAGTAGTTAATACCCCTATTATAAGTTGTTCACATGTCTGTGGAAGTAGTTCCCAGGGTGCTCGAGGAGGTTTTTAGAAAGGTAGGGCAGGAGATCGGTCAGGATCCCAGCTAGGTGGTAGGTGTGATTAGTTGTATGTAGTACCTAGAAGATCCAATATTGAGTCATCGATTGTTGTTGTTAGAGGTATAATTTTTGTATGCTAACAATGATCCTTTTCTTTATTTGAATTGAGAACAACTTATTATTCTGTGTCTACTTATTTTTCTCAATAGTTAGAGTTATCATGGGATTTATTATCCATGTTATTACATGTATCTACTACTAAAGGTGATTATTTAGTAGTGGATTGGGTTTTCAGATAATGTATTATGACCGTTAGAGATGCAAAAACTTATGCTGATCTTATTATATTATACATGGTCAATTTTTATGTGATTCTAGGCATGGATTGGTTATTCCAATAGCATGAACTCATGTTTCCATGACCATTCTTTAGCTAGGCCCGGCATACCCCCAATTATGTGGCAGGGAGATGTCAGCCATGATTTGATGGGTATTATTTTATATATTTGTGATAGGAGTCTTATTTTGATGGGTTTCAAGTCTTATCTCACTTTTATTCAAAATTTTGGTGTGGATAGTCCATCACTTGATTTTGTTTATGTAGTACATGAGTTTTCTCATGTTTTTGCTGCTGATTTACCTGGCATACCTCTTGCTCATGAGATTGAGATTTTAATTGATTTTTAGCCTAGCACCTAACCTAATTCTATGGTACCTTACCATATGTCCCTTATTGAGCTTAAGGAGTTGAATTCTAACTTCAGGATCTTCTTGTTAAGGGTTTAATAATACCTAGTATGTCTCCTTGGGGAGATCTTATGTTCTTTGTGAAGAAAAAAGATGGATCCAGTGCGTATGTTATGCATTATAGGTTGCTTAATGTGGTGACAGTGAAGAACTATTATGCTATGCCTCACATTGATGAAATTTGACTTTTATACCTAAATAGGGATGGAACTAAAGGCTCAAAATTAGTTGAACTCAATAATTTTATATTAATGAATTATATTCTTTTGAATTCATTACTTAACTTTATATAAATCTATCACTCAAGATTAAAATTTATTTTGAAATTATAAATAACCATCTCCAGTGTACAAAATTATTTTCGTTGATTAATTTGAGATCTGGTTACCACCAGTTGAAGGTTGGAGCTATGGATATCTCGATGATAACTTTTAGGACATGTTATGGTCATTAGGTGTTCTTATAATGTCTTTTAGGTTGACTAATGCCCCAGTCGCATTCATGGTTTTAATGAACTGCATATTCAGGTCTTTTTTGAACTCTTTTGTCATTGTGTTCTTTAAGACATCCTTCTGTATTCAAGGAGGAGAGAGGAGCATATATTGTATTTGAGGATTGTGCTCCAGATTTTGAGAGGTCATGTGTTTTTGTCAACTTCTTTAAGTGTGAGTATTGTTAGAACTCAGTGACATTCCTTGGGTATGTGGTATCTAATGAGGGGATTATGGTAGAATTGATAAAGATTAAGGCTATTTATGATTGGGCCAGACCTACATCGTTGATTGAGGTTCATAGATTTGTTGGGTTGGCTTTTTTTTAGAGGCGATTCATTGAGGGTTTTGCTGCTATTTAAGCACCTATGACCAGATTGACTTAGAAGTAGGTTCCTTTCCAATGTTTCAAGAAGTGTGAGCCGAGCTTTAGAAAGCTTAAGGAGTTTCTCACTAAAACACTTATTTTGGCTTTTCATATTAATGGTGACTGATTAATTGTATATTGTGATACTTCTAGTGCTATTTTTTATTTTTTACTGATGCAGTAAGGTCATGTTATAACAAATGCTTTGAGGCAGCTTAAGGTGCATAAGCGCAATTACCCCGCTGATTATTTTGAGTTGGTGGTAGTAGTTTTCATACTTATGATTTGGAGTCATTATCTTTATGGTGTAATTTATGAGATTTTCACTGATCATTGCAATTTTTAGCATGTTATGACCTAGAAGAGTTTAATGGTAAGAAGTGTTAATGGATGGAGTTGCTTAAGAATTATGATATCTCGATCTTGTAACATTTAGGCAAAGAAAATATGGTAGCACCTTGGGTTAAAAGGCAGTAAGTATGGGTAGCTTGGCTTGTATTTTAGTTTCTTAGAGACTTTTGGCATGAAACCTTTAGTCCTTATCCAACTTAATTATGCAATTTGATATTTCAAACTCTCAAAGGATTTTTGCTAATGTAGAGGCGAGGTACTTACTGTTTAGGTAGATTTGGGATCATCAACTTGAGGATATAGGGTATTGCTCCATCCATGTTCTAATGTTAAGTGGTGATTCGAAAAACGCTACCAGAGATTCTGAGGGTGTTTTAAGATTTAATAGCCATATTTAGGTATTGAGGATCAATGACTTGATTTAGTTGATTTTGTACATGGCTCATAGTTCTAGATATTTTATCCATTTAAATATAGCTAGGATGTGTAGAAACTTGTGACAACATTATTGGTAGAGCAACATAAAGACAAATATGGAGAATTTTGTTGATCATTGCCTATGTTGTCAGCAGGCGAAGGCTAAGCATCAATAACAACATGGTTTGACTTAGAGATTGCCCTTTTTGAAATAAAGTAGGAGTTGATTACCATGAACTTTATTATTGGTTTGCCTCTCACTTCCTATGGTTTAAATGGTATTTGGGTTATTGTAGCTCGATTGATCAAATTGATACATTTTATTCTATTTCAGATGTTCATTAGTGCTGGGAATTCGCATGGTGTTCCTATATCTATCATTTCAGATCGAGGTTCCATGTTAACTTCTCGCTTTTAGAGAGCTTTCCTGGAGGACTTGGGTACTCAGGTGGATTTTAGTAAAGCCTTCCATCGTTAGATAGATGACCAATCGAATAAAACTACTTAGTTTAATAAGGATATGCTTCGAATCTAGGTTATGAATTATGGAGGTCAGTAAGTGCAACACTTAACATTAACGGAGTTTTCATATAATAATAGTTATCATTCAAGTATTGAGATGGTGCCATTTAAGTCTTTTTAAAGCTAGGCAATGATGTTCCCTGATTGGATGGTTTGAGACTTTTGAGATAGACCCCATGATACTGACTTGCTTCAGGATTTGGTCGATACTATTAGAGTGATTCAGGATAGGTTGAGACCTTCTTATTGTAGACAAAAAGCCTATGTGGTAGGCTTTGTTCCTTGAATATTGGACATGGTGATTGGGTATTCCTCTATGTATCTCCCATAAAGGGTGTGATGAGGTTCAGGTGGAAAGATAAGCTCAGACCCAGATATATTAGACCCATTAAGATTCTTCGTATAGTTGATGAGGTGTCTTATGTGTTAGAATTACCCCCAGATTTTTCTATTTTCCAACTAGTTTTCCATGTTATTGTGCTGTGCTGATAAATTAATAATCCATCTTATGTTCTTAGAATGAACTCGGTCTAGTTAGATGAGCGATTGAATTTTATGGAGGAACCTGTGCTCACTTTTGCTAATGATGTCAGATGATTGCATACTAGGTAGATTCTTATAGTTATGGTTTCATGAAGGGACCACCCAAGGGAGGAGGCTACTTAGCAGATCAAGTGTGAGATGCGGACCCAGTATCCTCATGTATTTGAGGCTTCAAGTACATCCTAATCCTTGACTTTTTGAGACAAAAGTCCTTTTAGTAGTGGATATTATAATGACCTTTCAAGTCATTTTTTGGATTTCTACTTATTTATCATTTAGAGCTTTCATATAGCTGACCCAAGTTATTTATGACTTGCTAGAACTGCTTGTTCAGTTATCTGAAGTTCATTTGGTTTTAGATCCAATACCCTAATTTGAAGTAGTTTTTTATTTAAATTGGCTACCAGGATAAGAATTTAGTAAAATGACCTCGTATGCCAAATTTGATGATTTTTGTAGCTCTAAAATATCAATTTAGCCTGAGGCATCCAGGATCATTTCAAGCTATTGGTCGAAAGTTAAGAAAAGGGTAAGTTGAGTGTGTGACCCACTTTTCATTATAACAATCTCAAATGGAATTTTTTACAATGTCATTAAGTCTAAACCATCAAATTTGATAGGGTAGAATAGTCCATTTGCATTTTTAGGATTTTGGTTGAATCGGAAGGGCTGGCGGAGACTTGGGTAATTCCAAGTCTCAGTTGTGTTGGTACACTAGTTAACATTGAGCCACGGGTCCTGATCGGATAACCTTTGAAGGGCATCATATGCTATGATCATGGTGCATTATATCGCAAAAGAGACTCACTTGGCAGTAACATATGTCATGGTTGCCATTGTTGGGTTTCAATAGAAATCTAGAGCACCTGGGAAGGGTATAAATATCCCCCTTATAGCCCAATTTTCACCCTTTTCATGCATTCACAAGAGTTCTAAACCCTGAATATTAAGAAAGCTTGGGACTAGAAGTTGTGGGTTATTTGAGGAGCTTGTATAATAATTATTTCTCAGTTTCCTTCGAATCTGTGATATACTCCTTCGAATCTGTGATATACGATTCCTTCAATTCTATGGTTGATTTTTTGATTTCTTCCCAAAAATCCCTAACACTTGGTAGCTTGATTTTAGTACAAACATAGCTCAGATTTCACCCACTTTTAAAGGTAATTACTCCTTGAGCATTAGGGAACATTTGGTTGGCCATGAAAATGCGATTTTTGTAAATAGGAGCCATATGAGATTTATGAGTATTTTTTGATATGAAGAATAATGGTGCAATATGGTTATCTTTATTCTCGTGTTGTTTAGTAGATTGTTATTTTGACAGCGTAGCACTTTTTGAATGCTTCTTAAAAAGGTAAATCTATGATTTATTAGATTCTTCGAGCTTTATTCACTGTCCAGGTAGGCTAGGTTTCCCCTCTTCATAGATTGAACCACGTCATTATATGTTTAAGATATTATGTTAGATTTGGGATGGGTTTTAGGTACTTGTGATCAAATTGATGATGCTTGGGTTAGTTGGACCTTCTAGGCCATTCAAAACCTATAATTTAGGTGCTTTGGCTTAGTTTCTTGGCTCATTAGTGCAATTTCTAAGGGACAGTTAAGGCTTCTCTAACATTTAACAGTGGCTTTAGATAAGTTAGCTAGTCTTGGGTAGAATATGACTTAGGATGGAATTTTAGTGAAGTGGGCTTCAACCTTCCTTAGGCTAAGACTGGAACTAGGTTTGATAAACCTTTAAACACTCGCTATTTATCTTGAAATGCTTATTATAAGTCTTGATGATACTAGATGCTTAACGGTCATGGTTGTTTGGTATTGGGAGTTGATGCTCAATACGGTAAGACTTAATTGTTATGATGGGTTGATATTGAGAAATGATGCTAATTTATTATGCTATGGATCATGCTATTGGTTATATATATAACGGTACGAGTTTGGCTGTTGTTATGATATGACGATATATATATATCGGCTTGAATTTGAATATTTATTATAATATCAATTACATATATACCGGTTTGTGTCCAGCTATTGATTATGATATGATGATATATATACCGGTTTGAGTCTTGATATTGATTATAATATTTATTATAAAATTGATGAAGTATTTACTGGTTTGAGTTTTGCTATTTACTATGAGATGATAATAAATGATTATCGGTTTGAGACAAGATATTGATGATTGCATTGATGATATGATTACAGGTTTGAGTCTGGATATTAATTATATATTTAAAGGTTCGATTCTGGCTATGGATTATTATGTTGACTATATAAACAGTAGTTCAAGTCTGGATATGGAGTGTAATATTCATGATAAAGGTATTGCTTTAGATTTGAAAGTGGGAATTATATAAGGTGTGATGATATGGATTATAGTTGTATCCTAAGAGTTGATAAGTGATGGTGGTTTTGGTTATACTATCTTTGAATGTACCCTCCAGGCTTATGGGTGCCATCACTGGGTTATTTACTTTTCCACCTTTATTGGCTTACGGGGGCCTATTTTGTAGTTATAATTTGATATGTTCTACGTTATCATTCTATTTATTTATTTATGTACTGTGATGTTAGAGTTTCTTCAGATTTTCTTCCTTACCTTGACTTAGTTAGGTATCTTGCATTTTATAATATTTATATTATGATTTATCTTAGTGGGATGATGATTCCTACTAAGTACCTCTATTTTGGTACTGATACTACACTTCTGTACCTTTTTTGTTTAGATTCGAGTACTAGCTACTGTCGTTGATTCAAGGATTGTGTTATGGTTAATTTTGGAGATAGGGTGAGCTCTTCGTGTTGGAGTTTCCTAATTTCCTTCTATCATACTTATGTCTAGTCTCTAGTATCGGTACAAAATTGTATTGACTGTTCAAGAGCTTGGGTTGTTTATATAGTAGCTCTTGTCCTAGCTCTACCAATTCATGGGATGGTTTTCTATGTTATGGCTACCTTTAAGACTATTTCTTTTTCCTAGCTTAATTATGAGTTACATTGAATTGCTTATTTTGTCCTTTTGGAGCATTTTCCACCAAGTTAGCCCATTGAAAATAGCATTGGGCTACAGTTTGTCTTACCTAATAGCGGGGTTTAGTAGGTGGCATCATAACTCATAAATCAGGTTGTGACAAGGGAGACAGAATAGGTACCCTTTCAAGAATACTTGCACTCTTCCCATTCAATCCCATATTTTGCTCCATTTTGGGGAAATAAAGTTCTTTCCTCTTGTTATTTACTTAATTGGGTTCCCGCATCTTCCATGCAAAATCAAAATCTCTATTGATTGTTGTTTCTTCAATCACATCTATACTCTATTCCATTAGCATCTTTAGGATTACATATTTTGTTCATAACTTTCCCTAGATAGATAGATTACCCTCTCGTGCTCTCAAATGTATCTTTCTTGGTTATTCTTGAATACACAACGGGTACCGTTGATATGCACTTGATCTTCATCAAGACTTATTTCAGTAGATATTACATTTTCTAATTCTTGGCCTCACTTTACAACTTCTTTTGATTTTTATCATCCTAACATATATGAGTTCTTACTTACATCATATTTTTAGAATCCTACTGCTACTTCTATATCTATATCCATAGTACCATCAATATTACCTACACTGAATTTTAAGAAATCTGCAATACTTTATAAATTCCATCTACTATGACACCGGTCATGACTTATCATCGTCATCCATAAACAATATCAGGCTTAAATGATCCCCATACTGCGCCTAACCCCGCACTTACTACAAAACCTACTACAAACTTATTTCTTCTTAATCAATTAATTGCACTTTAAAATGGTATATGGTCCACTTGTAATACAAACTCTAATTATACCCTTTCAATTTATCATCATGTGTTATCACTCCATTATGCTTTTGTATTATCCTTATCCTTTGTTTCCATTCTTACTTCCATAAAAGAAGAACTTTCTCATCTAAGATGGTTACAGGGTATTTTTGATGAGATGTCTATTTTACATAATAGTGGTACTTGAGAACTTGGTCCTCTTTTTGGGCAAATGACCTATGGATTGTTATTAGGTTTATAAACTAAAAGTTGGTCCATTCAGCTACATTGATTGGCTTAAGTCTTGCCTTGTTACTACAGTGTATACTTAGATATTTAGGCTTGATTAAAGTGATATTTTCTCTTCGTGGCTAAAATAACATATGTTCATCTTTTTCTATCCATGGCTATTTTTTGACACTAGCCTCTTTACTAGTTGCATAATAAGAATACTTTTCTCCATAGTGACCTTTAGAAGAAAGTTACTATACATCAACCACCTGGCTTTTTTGCTCATTGCGAGTCTAGTATGTAGGTTGGGTTCACCAATCACTTTATTGTCTAAAATAGCCTCCTTAAGCCTAGTTTTTTGACACTAGCCTCTTTACTAGTTGCATAATAAGAATACTTTTCTCCATAGTGACCTTTAGAAGAAAGTTACTATACATCAACCACCTGGCTTTTTTACTCATTGCGAGTCTAGTATGTAGGTTGGGTTCACCAATCACTTTATTGTCTAAAATAGCCTCCTTAAGCCTAGTTTGGAAATTTTAGTACAATAATTTAGGAGTTTGACATGATTCGTAATGAAGGAAATTACTTTGTATTTTATCGATATTTTACTCAAGATCTATATATTTATTTGGTGTTTTACATTGACAATATCATTATTCTCGAGAATTATGAAGATTATTACACTAATTTAAAGAAATATCTCTCACAACATATCCATTTTAAAGACCTCGACAAACTGAAGTATTTTTTAGGTACTGAGGTTGCTTATTATAGATCAAAAAATGTTATTTCTAAATGCAAGTATTCCTCAAACATTATTAAGGAGACAAGATTTATGGGATGTAAACCTACAAAAACTCCTATGGATCCGAACACAAAACTCCTACCAAGTTACTTAGTGATCCTGGAAGATAGATGTCTAGTTAGTAAGTTGAATTATCTCATAAAGACCAAACCTGATATTTCCTCTCCCATAAGGGTTGTAAGTTAGTTTATAGTTTGTCGAAATGATAGTCATTGGGATAAAGTTGTTCTAATTCTATGATATATAAAGTCAGCTCTATGTAAATGACTACTCTTTAAGGATCAGGAACATGTGTATATCATTTGATACATAGATGCTAATTGGGAAAGATCGCCATTTTGATTAATGTTATACATCCAGTTTTTGTGTTTTAGTAGGTGGTAATTTGGTTACCTTGGAGAATAAAGAAATGGAGTGTGGCTAATATATCTTGTGAAGAAGTAGAATATCGAGTAATGATTGTAGAAACTTATAAGTTAGTTTGAATTAAATAGTTGTTGAGAGAATTAAAATTTAGAGAAATCAACCACATGGAACTTGTGTGTCATGATCAATTGGCCTTTATACGACATCAAATATAGTATTTCATGAGAGGACTAAGAACATTGGGATTGCTTTTTACTTTGTCAGAGAAAAGATACTCTTAAGAGATATTGTTACAAAATTTGTGAATTCAAGTGATCAATTTATAGATTTCTTTACTAAGTTCCACATTGGTTCTCATATTAATTACGTCTATAACAATCTAGGTACATATGACTTGTATGCATCAGTTTGAGAGGGATTGTTAGAACTGGAGTTGGAACATGAATAGTATGCAGAATCCTACTAGATTGCAATGTAGTGACCTAGTTGCAAAAGGATTATAATGCATTCTCTTAATTGGAAAAGGATTATAGTATAGTGTCTATAAATTGGGTCTTAGTGTAATAGTGTAGATACAACAATACAATAATACTTTTTTCTTATATTTCTCACAATAGTGATTGTAAATGATCTACCTAAATTTTACTCAGTGTTTTTAATCTGTTTGTAGAATCAAAATTTAAATTTATAGTGATGATTAGGGTGTTTTTCATGATGATTAAAGCATAGATCATAAACAATAAGTAATCCTAGGATTAGATTAGATCACTTATCTTTTTTCATGTATCAAAGATAGTGAATTTGTCACCCATTCTTCCCCTCATTAGACTTGTTAATCCTATGCTCTTTTTCCTTCCCTCATCTAGTTCTCCCTATGTACTTTATTTGATAGGGAAAAGAATACCACTCTATCAATAAAAAGAAAAATGTATAAATTTTATTTTCCAATTTTAAAGCAATTCCTGCCAGGATGATGGATCCTATCGGAGGTTCCTTTAAATGAGATTTGGGTAACCAAATATGAATTGGTACCATAGGTACTTTAAAGATGAAATAATTATTCCATAGAAAGTTTTATGTGTTACATTCCAATTTACGACTCATGATGATACCTAATTTATCCCGCAAGTAGGTAAGCCAAACTGAAGCCCGGAGGTATAAGCAATGGGCTAAATTGGAAATGGCCTAAAAGCTGGAAATCAATAATTAAAGACTTAAAATAGTAATAAGACAATCATAACAGTCTAAAAGATAGATAAGACATCAACAACCATCCCACGGTGTTGTAATGTCGGTACAAGAGCTACTATAAAAGGAACATAAGTGCTGAAATAGTCTAATACAATCTATCTTGGATAATGAAAGACTAGACACATATAAAATAAGGAAAAAGGAGCAACTCCAACTTCGCAAGTTCACCCCTATCTCTGAAGTCAACTCAGCAAGAACTTCATATAAGTGGGAGATACTAGTAGTAAGAGCTACACCAAAAAGGTATAGAAGTGTAGCATTAGTACTAAAACCACGGATACTCAGTAGGTATCATCAGTTAACTGAGCTAAATAATGATATAAATTTGATAAAGATGTGATACAAAAAGGCTAAGTCAAGGTAAAAGAGCAAACTTGAAAATAAGCTCCAACATTGTAAATATATAACTGGAACAAACATAATATGAAATAAAGCATAATTAATACTGTAAGACTGGACCCCAAAAGCTAGAAAGTATAGAAAAATAAATAACCCAACACGGGGCCCCATAAGCTCGAAGCGTACAATCAAGGACAGTAAATAACCAAAGATCCATAACTATACCAAATATCAGCTATAACCATGAAATCATCCATACCACATCATATCATAATGAACTCTCAATGTTGGACTTGAATCGAAACTCAATAGCAACATCATTGTATCATCATTGTTGGACATGATTGGAATTCATATTATCTATATCATCATCAATTGCCAGACATAAACCAAAACTAATATTATCTATTTCATCATCGATTGTTGGACTTAAATCGAAACTCATATTATCAATATCATCATCAATTTCTAGACTTGAATAGGAACTCAATATCAATAAGCCATTGAGTTTTACCTAGAAAAAACACCAACCCCCAAATACAAAATGAACATGATCATTATGTATCAAATCTCCTCAAAGTTTGAAAATAAGCATTTCAAAGGGTATAAGATGCATATAGAAATCTAAAAAAGTTAACACAAGTCATGGCCTAAGGTGGGATGGAGGGGCCCACTTCTAATCCCCAAAATCCATTATAAAGCAAACTCTACGTTGGACTAGACTAAGGTATCTAATCCCTACCATTGAAATTCTACCTAAATTTTAAATAATCCATATATGTCCCTAAGATTAAAATTCTACCTAAACATGAGATTTAAGACAAATCCACCTAAATTGTGGTTCCAAGCTAGTCTAAACTTTCCAAATAATACTAAGTATGCCAATCAAACAACAAACACCTAAATCCCATTCTATATCAAGTATAATATCATAACTATACTACAAATTAGCTTAATCTATGAAGAAGGTAAACCTAGCTTACATGGATGCTGAAGAAAAGCTTGAAGAATTCGCTAAACCAATGATTTTACTTTAAAAAAAAGTTTTGCAGGGTGCTTTTCTATCAAATCAAGATCCACTAAAACAACATGAACCATGATACCAATATTGCACTACTGTTCTTTGGTACTAGAGTTATGCAAAATCCCATATGGGGCCCATTTGCAGATATGCACTTTGGAAACCAACAATACGTCCCTCTATGCTCAAAGAACATTTATTCTCAAAATGGGTGAATTCCAAGTTCTACTCACAATCAACTCACCAATATACTAGGGAATTTGGAAAAACATAAAGGAATAAATCATGAAACTAATGAAATCTTACCAAGGATTCAGAGAAGAAATGCATAATATAACTTCACAAATGCTACAAAATCACCCACCAATGATTCTCCCAAGTTTTTCCACTATTTAGAGTTCAATATTCTTTAAAATGGGTGATAATGGGACAAATTAGTCTAAGTGGAATTTTTATAGGCTTCCCTGGTACGATGGTGTCGTTAAGCGGATGTTGGGCCACTTAAGCAGTCGCCGCTTAAGTTACCTAGCATCTTTTTAGAACCATCTAGTTGATTGCATAGGTATTGCTTAAGCTGTCCCTTTCCACTTAAGTTGCTACAGCTTAAGAGATAGGAGTTCCTCTTAAGGGGACCTTTACTGAGTTATGGGCTTGTTGATTTAGCGACCTCTTCAATTAAGCGGCCCAAAAGGGCGTTAAGCGCTAAGCAGTGGAAAAATACCAACTGAGATAGGAATTCTACGAACTTCTCGGGATTCATCCAAAATACCATATACACAAATGATCTATTCTACGCTATCAAAGTCGATTTTTTTGACTTAGTGTTGTAGTCAAAATTTCAATCTTAGATTATGTGGACAAAAAGTGGGGCCCACACCTATGTGCCTTTTTTCTTAACTTCCGACCAATAGCCCAAATGAGTTAGAGAGCCTTGAGACCCAAACCAAGGGTCCACCCACCCTAAAATTGATGTTACAAAGTTGTTGGAACTATCACAATTGGCATACAAGGTCATTTGACTAAAATTTTTTCTCGGCAGCCAATTTCAATAAGAGAAAGACTTTTAAATAATGAATTGGCTCTAAAAATCTAATGAACTGTCTGATAACCTAACTATCAATTCCAGTATGTGATAAATAACATGGGAAAGCTATAGGATAATTTTAAATAGAAAAAATGAGTAGAAATTTAGAAAATGACCTAGAATTTTATCACACTATCCACTACTAAAAGGACATTAGTCCATAAAAGTAAATAATTTGGATGTGCCTAAGGCCTCTAACAGGTGAGCATATTGGGTCCACATCTTGCTCTCAATCTCCCAAGTAGCCTCATCTACTGGGCAGTGCCTCTTCTGAACCTTAACTATTGGAATCTCTTTTGTGTGTAATTGCCTGACATCACTGGACAATACAAGCACATGTTTCTCCACAAAGGTCAATCTCTTATCCAACTAAACTGAATCCCATCTAAGCACATGATACGATAAAGAATGTATCATTAGAGTATAGAAACATAGAAAACCAAATAGATAGTAGAAAAATTTGGGGGAAAGGCAACTCATAAGCTACCTTACCAGCTATGTAAAGATCTCAAAGGGTCCAATATATCTAGGGTTGCCTTTCTTCCCTATCCTTATCATAGCCTTTATGGACTATACTCAAAGTAATACTAGGTCATAATCTCCTAATCTCAAGACAAAGACTCTGATCTCCATAAGGCTTATACCAACTCTAAGCTACCCTCGACCTATCCTGAATCACCCTTACACTATCCAGTAACTCCTGAAGCAAGTTAGTACCACAGGGTCTAATCTCAGAGGTCTCAAACTACCTAACTGAATCTCCTTCAATACAAAGACTCAAAAGATACCATATCGATACTAGAATTTTAGCTATTATTATATGCAAACTATGCCAAAGCTATGTGATGCTCCCACTAACCTCCAAAATCCATAGCACAGCTTCAGACATATCCTCAAGAACCTAAATAGTCCACTGCAACTACCTTCCAGTATGAGGATAGAACATCATACAAAGATGCATCTAAGTGTCCAACTCATTTTGAAAAGCTTTCCAAAATCTTGAAGTAAACACTGAACCCTGCTTTGAAATAATAGATATAGGTAGCCCATGCAAATAAAATATCTTACAAAAATAGATATATGCTAACCGTTAGATACTGAAGAATATCTAAATTTGAATAAAATGCATCAATTTGGTCAATCGAAACATATTAACCCAAATACAATTAAAACCATGGGAGGACTGAGGCAAGCTACTAACAAAAACAATGGTAATCTTCTCACACTTCCACTCAAGAATGGGAAATATTTTAATAAAGCCACCCAATCTCTAATGCTCAAACTTCACCTGTAGACAACATAGGCAATAAGATATAAAGTCAACCATATCTCTGTTCATACCACTTCACCAATAATGCTACCTCAAATATCTATGTATCTTAGTTTTACTTGGGTAAATAGAATATCTAAAGTTGTGAGCCTCAAACAAAATAGACTAAATTAAGGCATCCACCCTCAGAACACAGTTATAGACATAAAATCTTAAATGACCATCAGAGTCTATGGCAGTCCTCTTAGACTCACCAATCAACACTTGATCACAAATGATGCAAATTCTTATATCCTCAAACTAAAGATTCTAAATCTGCTCAAATAGCAAATATCTGGCCTTAAAACTGGCAAAATTCCTCCTAGGGTCTTAAATATCAAGTCGCACCATGAAGTTTGCTATGAATTAGATGTCTCGTATTAACGGCCTATGAGAAACTAAAATACAAGCCATGATACCCATACTCACCATCTTTTAACTTAAGGCATCTGTCATAATACTTAAGAAACTCCATCCATCTACATTTCCTAGAATTAAGCTTTCTTTGGGTCATAAGATGTTGAAGACTATGATGATCCATGAAAATCTCACAATGCATGCAAAAAAGATAATGCCTCCAAATCTTAAGTGCGAAACCTATCACTGCCAACTCCAAATCATGAGTAGTGTAGTTGTGCTCGTGGACCTTCGACTGCCTCAATGCATAATTAATAACTCAACCTTGCTGCATCAACACTCAACTCAAACCAAACCCATAAGCATTGCAATATACTGTAAATCCCTCACCCTCACTAGAAAGATCTAAAATAGGAGCTGAAGTAAGAAATCCCTTGAGCTTCCCAAAGCTCAACTCACACTTCATGAGCAATCCTAAAGTAAACTCCTTCCTAGTTAATATGGTCATCGGTGCTACAATAGTAGAAAAATTATCAATGAACGATGTTTAGTAATCGGCCAAAATAATGAAGCTTAAAACCTCAAACAATGATGTAGACTTGGACTAATCACGAATATCCTAAATAATCTCTGGATGTACAATAATACCATCCATAGGCACTATATACCCAAGGAATGTCACCAACTTAATCATAAATTCAGACTTAGAGAATTTGGCAAAAAGTCTATGATCTCTCAAAGTCTAGAGCATAATCCTTAAATATTGCCTATGCGTCTCTTCACTCCTTGAATACACAAGGATGTATTCGATGAACACAATCACAAAAAAAAACAAATAAGGCATGAGCACGTAATTAATTAAATCCATAAAAGTAGTTGGGGGCATTAGTCCACCAAAAAATATCACTAGAAATGCATAATGGTCATACCGGGTTTTAAAGTTTGTCTTTCAGATATCCTCATCCTGAATCCTCAACTTATGGTAGTCAAAGCTCAAGTCAATCATGGGGAACACCATTGCATGTTGAAGCTAGTTGAACAAATCATCAATTCAAGTTATAAGATATTGGTTCTTCACCGTGACCTTATTAAGTTGCCTTTAATCAATACACATTTGTATAGAACTATATTACTTCTTTACAAATAAGACAAGAGCTCCCCCATGAGACACACTTAGTCTAATAAAACCCTAAACAACAAGAGCCATGTGGTAAGGTGTCATAGAAATAGGTCGGGTTCGCGATTAAAAATCAATAACAAACTCAATATCAGGCATAGAAGGAATACCAGAAAATAGATTTGGAAAAATCAAGAAACTCATGAACTATAGAAATAGAGTCAAACGATGGACTCTCCACAATAACATCACAAATATAAGTGAGAAAAGACTCTCAACCCATCAAAATAGATCTCTAAGCCTGAATATAAGAAATAATCCTCATTAACTCACAACTAATAACTCTTGCCACACAACCGTGAGTATGGTAGGAACGACTAAGGTAATGGTCTTGGCAAAATTATTCAAGACTGGATGAGAGTGGGATAAGTAGTGTATGCATAGAATCGCATCAATATCCATTATATCTAACATAGTAAGATAGGCCTAAGTATCAAAATTTCAAACAATCACAAAACATGATCTATATACCTAATCCACTACTAAAGAATCACCCTCGAGAGTAGATATATATAAAGAAACAAATAATGAATCCCAAGATAACTCTAACCAAGGGGCATAATAAGTAGACACATAAGAATAAGTGGATCTAGGACCAAATAAAGAAAAAGCTGACTAATGGCACACTAAGATTTTACATATGGTAATAGTATCTGAAGACTCAACCTTGGGTCTAGTAGGTATGGTATACAATTGACCATGCCCATAACCTACCAGGGCTCTTGACACATCTCCTATTCTACCTTCCTGATAACCTTAACAAACACCGTAGAGAACACCTCTATGACCATGCATACCACCACTAGCTGGGGGTAGAATTGAACAAATTGTTGGAGCACTCTGATCTGAAGAAGACATCACTTTATGACTGGGACACTCTCTCAAGAAATATCCAAAAGCGATAAAATCATAACATGCCCTAGGCGCTGTACTATAACCAGAAGATTCGACTACCCCAAAATAACCATCATAACCAAAATAACGAGAAAACAAACCCCTTGAAGGGTGACCATCACTCTGGCTTGAATGAATAGAGAAAATTAACTGGCCTCTGTCAGTAATTTAATATGTGTCCTAAAAAGGTCTAACAGAATGACCTAAATATTGATACAGCTAATGCGGGGAGTACCTACCCTGAGAACCACATTTTTGGAACTGTAAGATATTATGTCTCCCTCTAACATAACACTAACTTCATGGCCTTTTATTACTGCCCCTAGGGCCTCTCAATAAATATCCTCCATTACTTGAGCATGATAAAAAACCTCAGTAAAAGATCTACTCGTAACAACCAAACTCAAGGTAGACATGTAAAGAGAAAGTTTCAATCCCCAAAAAAATAATGAACCTTCTCATATACAGTAGTAAAATTAAAAGTAGCATTCTTGGCCAACTCATGAAATCGAGCATCTTACCAAAAGAGTAATAGATCCCTGGCCCAACCTTATAAACTGGTCCCTCAAATTATCCTTAAGACTTCAAGGGATATACTTCTCAAAAAAGATCTCAGAAAACTAAGTCTATGTCAATGGGGGAGATTCGATTGGGCTATAATCAAGATGACTTCTCCACTAATATCGAGTTGCCAAACCCAACTAAAATGTGGTGTAATCCATACCACTGGTCCCAACTAGGAACAAATTATGGATCCTATATTCATAATCATTATTATTATAATTATAGTTATATAGTATGTTATTCCATACTCTTTCTTTACAAGAAATCAAAAACTCAAATACATCCTTGCTCGGTACAGTAGAAAACCTAGGTGGTGCCAATCTCAAGAATCTACCCGATATCTTCTTCCCCTCAATAGACATAATAGTCTAGGAAACTACCGGCTAAGCAACCACCAATGTAAAAGGGATGTCAACTCTAGGAGCCATAACTACACGATGTGCCATTAGTTTAGACCACTATGATCCATAGACTATGAACCATCAGACGATGAACCACCAACTAGTCCAAAAGATGACCAAAGCATCCTTAATCACTGGAGAAGAAATAAGACCTGGTAGAGCTTGGGATGATCTTTGGTCCATCGCTAGCTAGGGGGAAAGAATCTCTGGCTTGGGAGTAGGAAATGGTGGGTATAGTGAAGGCCACTATCCTGGACCTTAGTTGGGGACACATCTCTATGATTTCCAAGATCTCTAGGTCATCCACAAACAGTAATGAAATCCCTAGGCTTGAGCATGGGATTCTCATCTCGTATAGCGGTAACACTGCCCTAGCCATTTGTGAAATAGTATAACCAAAGAAATGCTGTAAAAACCAACTAAGCACAAAATGAGTGAAAGAAGTGAATAACTCCTTAGAATGTCCTATAGCTTTCCAAAGATAAGAAATAGATGTCATCATTTCAATCCACGGACTCTACTAAACACTCGCTCTTTTATGAATAATACTGGCGAACCTAGGCTTTGATATCAATTTATCATGACCCAATTTAAGATTAATGATGGCACGTACTTTATTCATCTAGTAGATAAGACAAACCATAGCCCTAACCTATAAGCAATGGGCTTATTTGATGAAAAATAGCATAAAAGCCAAAAATCAACAAGTAAAGACATTATTGAATAGTTTAAAATATAGATAAAACATCAACAACCATCCTATCACCTAGTAATTTTATTATAAGAGCTACTACAAAAAAGAACATAAGTACTAAATAGTAAAATACAATCTACCTCAAATTGTGAAACACTAGACATAGATAAAAGAAGGAACAAGGGCAACTCTAATTTTAATAGTTAACTATATCTCTAAAACCAACTCATCTTGAACGTAATGTCAGTGGTGGCTACTAGTACTCGGATCTATACACCAAAGAAAAGTTCAAAGAATTTACTAAACCAATTATTTCCCTTTTCGAGAAGATTTCACAAGGTTCCATGCAATCAAAATCACAATCTACGCATCAAAATGAGAACAACGATACCCATATTGCACTATTGTACTTTGAGTCTAAAATTACATTTAGGACCTATTTGCGGAATCACACTTTCAAAACTGACAATACATCCCTCTATCCTTAAAGAAATTTTACCCTAAAAATGGCTGGATTCTGAGCTCTTAGAGTTCTACAATCCACCCAACAAAATTCTAGGGATTTTGTAAAAATATGAAGGATTAAATCATGAAATTAATGAAATCTTACCAAGGATTCAGAGAAGAAACACATAATTTTACTTTACAAATGGTCCAAAATCACACCCAATGATTCTTCCAAGTTCTCCAACTATTTTGGGATCAATATTTTTTAAAATGTGTGGAAAATGGGAGAAATCAAGCTAAGGGGAGTTTGTGTAGGATTTTGAGGTACGCTAGAGTAGCTTAAGCGGGCACTAGGCCTCATAAGTAGTCATCTATTATGTGACCTACTATTGCTTTAGCAACATCCGGTTGACTATATAGGTACAATATAAGTGGTACATTGCTGCTTAAGCGGCTACCGCTTTAGTGGTATGAGTTCCCTTAAGCGGACCTTTACTAGGCAAACCTACCCACTATAGCTCCCCCATTCCCTAAGCGGTGCACCAACACTAGCTAAGATTTAGAACTATTCCAAGTCTCTACCAACCTCTCGAGATTAATCCAAAATCCTATATATGCAAATGAACAATGTTTCCCGATCAAATTCAATGTTTTGGACTCAATGAAGTAGTCAAAGTTTCCATCAAAGGTTGTTTTAATGAATACACCCATGTGCCAATTTTATTAACATTCATCTAATAGCCCAAAATGATTCTGTGAGTCTTAGAACCCGGACCAAGGGTCCACCCAACCAAAAATGAATATTTTAGAGCTTTTGGAAATCCCATAATTGGCATACGAGGTCCTTTGACTAATGTTTTTTCTAGATAGTCAATTTGAACCGATGAAGACTTTAAAATAGGAAAATGGCTCTAAATAGAAAATGAACGGCCCAATAACTAAACTAATAGTTCTAGTAAGTAATAAATGTCTTGGGCACCATCCTTGACCTACTTCTCTTCTTTTTTAATGTTGTTTTTCATCATAAATAGAATCATGTCAAGGTAAACTTGATGATCTATTTAACCTTTTTCTAGATCTTCTTCTTACCCTACACTGCAGCTATAGCTAAGGATAGTGATGTGCCAATGGCTCTATATTCTAGTTACTTCATAATTGAATATTTCAACGATAATGGAATTTATGCATTAAAAATCTATGATAGTCTTAGTAAATAGGTGATAGCATATCGACAAATGTAATTATTGTTATGCCGACCATAACCTCGGGGGTATTTATACATCCAAGTAATATTTTCTGCCCATATTTTTGCTTAGTTGTAGAATAATTTCATTTGTATTATCACGTGTTTTGATTAAATAGTATCTATAAACTACGTACATGATTAGGCTATTTACTTGTTAGAGATGCACTTGGGTTAAAAAAATTATGAAGATAGATGTTAAAGGTAGGATCACCAGATAACTAATTTAGCCAAAATTGGTGTTTGAAGTCAAATTCATTGCAAGGACATATGATGCACCCAAGGCTGTTTCGCGGAGATTGGTTTAAAGTTGGAACTTTGAGAGGCTATGAAATAGAGAGGGTCCACATTATGAGCACATCATGTTGCTCCGAGTGTTAAGAAGATCTAGTCAAACTATTAAATCCATAAATCATCAACTAGATAGATGACTTAACCGATAAGAAAGTATTGTTATACAAGATTAAAAATTATGCCTTAACCCTGGAATCCTCCTAATTACTCATTACAATATGTATACTTGTTATATTGCTTATTTATAAATTTTAGAATCATAAAAACCAACAATTTTGTTGATTATAACTTCACTTATTTAATCGCATAATATTACATAAATTGGACACTTCACTAAACCACAACTACCAATAGATTTGATTCTAACTCAAAAGTGTCAGTACATTACTTGTGTGACTGAGTACATTATGTGTGCTTCTGGATGCACCAAATTTTTAACGTCATTTTCGGGATTAGAAATTAGAAAGTTGATAGTTTTAGTTTTATTACTTTACTTTGAAAGTACTAACAACTTGATCTTAGTTGCTAATTTTGTAAAGGATTGTTATTCTGGAAAGATGAAAACGGAAAAAGATTTGGTTAACCCACACCCTAACCATGAACAATGCTTACATAAATTAAGAAGGGAAGTTTCCCTTCTCTTCCCAATACAACAGATTCAGCAGAATGAGATTGTTTTGATAGAATGGTAGAAAGACCAGTTCATGAAATAACAATCCCACTCACTACTACTGTTAACTCTAGCTTACGCATATTAGAACCGAGAGGTTGATTTGCACTTAAATAGAACATGTGGCAACTATTGCATACCAATAGGTAGTTAAAAATTCTCGCATATAAGGATTTATTGTACAAATATAGAATTTTTTGTAGGTTAGTGTCACCAACATCCCGTAGGAGTCTCAACTGTCTCCGTAAGGCTCACACATTTCCCATTTTCTCTTTTAGAATAAGTAAGAGGTGGTTGAAGGTAGAACAACCTAGTTCTATCACCACATGGGAGGATCTTCAATGAAGTTCTTGATCTAATTCTTTCTATTTAGAAATACTGTGAAGTTGAGAAGCGAGATTTTGAGTTTTAAGCATAAATTAGATAAAATTTATATCAAGCATAAGAGAGATTCAAATCACTTTATAATGACCCACACCATCATTATAGGTAAAAGTGCCCCAAAAATAAATTATGATAAATAATAGGCTTAAATGGTGCAAGAAAAATTAAAATCAGGGAGAAAAATCAAGTCCTAAAGAAATTTGGCCAAGAGGTTTAACAATGGTCTAGGTTGGACTACCATCAGCCATTACTGTAGTTGAGTAATCGCTGCAATGGGAGGTTTTTTTTTTCAAACCCTCTTTCTTTTTATTTACCTAGGTCACCCCCTTCTTAACAAAATACTCTAAAAACCCTATCTCCGCAACCATAATTTCAAAGACCAAGGTTCATAAGGGTAGTTTCAAGACACATACAGGGGGAACTCGACATGGGAATATGTTTAGCATATGCGGTAAAACTCAATACTCTCCATAGTAGTATGTTTAACTAAAAAAGTAAGTAATACTTTATTATGTAGAAACTAGACTTATGTTGGATATATCTAAAATTAATGATAATGCCAATAATATCATGCATTAGACCCTCGATCATGGATTTGGATAGATGGACTCACTTAAAAGTCCATTTAGGCTCAAGTATATTTTATTATAATATATTATTTTAATATTTTATTATAATAGAAGATGGATAGATGATGGAGTGAATATACATAGTTTAATATCTTCTAGGAACTTTGAGACTTGAGGAAAGTTAGACTAAATAGTGAAGTATAGAAGGGAAATATTAAGGTAACTCAATTAAAAATAGAGTAAATACATAATTACCACCCTGATGTTGTCCAAGTTTTTTAAAAAGATACCTAAACTTTACTTTCGACCTATTACCCCATGATTCTTACTAAAACCATTGCAAATACACCATTTTTTGCTAAATTTCAGTCACAACAAAGTGAGTGAATACACGCACCAATCAGGTGATGCCACGTGTTAAATATATTTTCTTTCATATTTTATTATTTTCTAATAATTTTTTTATTTTTATTTAATTTATCACCCCACCCTACCCCCTGTTCACCTACCCTAACCTATCCAGTAACTCCCCCTCTCCCCACACGTACAACATCTCCACTACACTCCCCCACACCAACCCCCGTCCAGTTGCTAATCTCTTTATTTTTCTTGCTTTTTGGATTTCGTTTCAATGGTTCCAATTTTGTGTTTATGTTAATTTTGTAATGCTTTCTAATTTTGTATTGTTTTACATATTTGTTGATTGTTTAATGATGACATCAAAACTCCATTAAAGTGGAGCTTTATAGCTTCTTTAGAGGATATATAACGACTATAAAAAGAAAAAATTAGAATTTAAAATAGACACAACAATCAAATATCAAGAAATAGATATTTTAAGAAGTATTTTGTTGAGAAAAGTTTGAGAAGAGAGATAAATTTTGTCTTCAAAATAAGATATCAATGGAGAAAGAAGAGAAGATGAAGGAGAGAATTGGGTTTGTTTTAGTGGAGAAGGAGTGATTTTTAAAATATCTAACCAATAATTACACATGGCGGTTTTTGATTGTGTATTTAAGTCAACTTTGAACCATTCACCCACTTCCTGTTCATGTTTACATGCATAGTCATAATTTTGGTCAAAATGGTGTATTTATAATAATTTTAGTAAGAATCGTGGGGTAATAGGTCAGAAGTAAAGTTTAGGTGTCTTTTTGAAAAACTCGGACAACATCAGGTGGTAATTATGTATTTACTCTTAAAAATATAATGTCGGGAATGTTTGAATTGTGTTAAGGAGGTTGTTTAAGGGTGATGTATGGTAAGCCAAGATTTGTAATGTCATGACCCAATTTCTCAATTCATGATGTCCCCTACTATAATCCACTAGTAGGTAAGCCAACAATTTTCTGAAACTTCTAGTAACGGAATATCAATAGATGTGAAAGAAATAACATAATGAATATAAACATAAGACTAATATAGAATATAACTCCAGGACCTAGTGAAGTTAGTACATGAGCTTCTAATATAATAGAAATACGAAATGAAATACAGAGTAAATATACATGTGAAAACCATCTTACAATACTAAATAGAGATAAGTCTAATCAATACGAGAGAGAGTAGGAATACTTTAAACATTAGGAGTTGACCCTGAATGCTCGATCCAAAGTAGCTCCACGTGATCCTCATGCTGATGGCAAGAAATTGTACCAGGAATTATCCAAGCAAAAATAAGGCTCCCATGGGATTTTGATATAGTATCCATTTTCAAGGATTTTTCTAAAGTATCAATTTTAAATAAATTCCTTACTTCACTTTCCAAATAGCCTCAACCTCAACAACCAAATAGGCTTTAATTGAACTGAGAATGATCGATGTATGCAAACCCAAACCACAACACAGTGGCATCACACTAGAAAATGCATAACCAAGAAAAAATTGAATCAACCAAAAGGCCACCCAAGGCATGAGCCATACGAACAACTCAAAATTCAAAATCTAATATTTATTTTCCACTCTAAATTAGAAGTCTACTATAAACTACATGGAATATCATATGTGCAAGACTACTCTAAAATGTATGGAATGTTATATGTTCCCTATCCATTCAATCACATCAAACTAACCTCAAAATACTGAAGCTAATCTACCAAAAATTCACCCCAGCGAGCATAAGAATAAGTCCATAAAGTGATACTTGGCTTCACAATTGGAGATGATCAAAGCTTTTGATCTCCTAAAAAGTCTACAACTAGTCTGAATGACCCTCAAGGGGTTAACTAGGGAACAATGTTAAAGTGGGAATTTGGATATGTAATGGGTCAACTGATACGGGGCAGCCACCAAACACACAAGATAACAAGAAGAACATAAGCTATGGAACCAAAACAACAAGATAACAAGAATAAAACATCATCTATTGCAATAAAAAAAAGATAAATACTTTGACAAATGAGTATACAAGCACTAAGAACTTTAGAGTGTATCAAATCCTAAGACTCCTATACTTATATAAACATTGTCAAACTCTTACGTAGACACAAGAGAGACATCAATCATCTCAAGAACCAACATATCTAAGCCAAATTACTACACAAGTGAATCCACACTTGCAAACCCAAGTTCCGGGTTTCTCTCTCATAAGACAAAAAATGTTTCAAATGTTTCATTAAATTCTTCATCAAGACTAAACTAAGGAAAATGAACTAAAGATCCTATTTATTGCCTATTAAAAAATAAAAAGAAAAAATGACCAAGGTGCCCTTAATGAAGGGGGAGGACATGATGTGCACACTACAATATGTGCAATGTACAAAATACCCTAAATGAAGGGTGGCCATGGAGTGTTTGAATTTCAATGGAAGGGAAGACCTTGTAGTGTTGAGGCTCCTCTTCTCACTTCATTTTGTGCAATCCTTTAGAGCTCCCAGATAGTCATTAACGTAAGTCCCCCCGAAATCTTCCACACACAGCTTTGCTTTATGACATGCTAAAAATGGGTCCTCCATACATGTTCTTATGCCCTCGTGGTGACCATGTCTTGAGTCCTGTTGTGTTGGCCTATGAAGATGTCATCAAAAGCTAAGGTGTCCATTTTGTTTGTATCATCCTCTCCCTCTTGAAAAGGATCTAACCACGAATCTACAAATTACAAATTTAAAAAAAGGACGAACAAGCACAAAATCCACATGGCTTGAGGGTTAGGGTCAGTAAAATAAATAACATCATCATGACAAGGGGGTACACACTTGAAATATAACCACACGTCCTTTGTTTTAATCAAGAAAACATAGTAAAAATGCCACAAAGGAGTTGGATAAGGGAATCATTAAGAGGTAAGGAAACCACCATGATTGTAATGGCATCACTAGATACAAAAGGTAAGATTATCTTTACCTTAGGAACCATAAGACACAATTGCTTCCCACTACCCATGATATCAAGCATGCTCGCAAGAGTCCCACAAGATACTTTAAATTGTCTAACCTTGTGAAGGTGACAAGAAGACTTCAACATCCTTGGACTCTTCCACAAACAACAATACAACTTGACATCCATAAGTTGAGGTTCACATAACTTAAGTACAAGTGTGTCAAACATGGGTGCACGTATATGAGCAACACCCCAAAGAGACAATGACATATTTGCCCCAAGGTCCTTGAGTAGACACAAACCACCATTAAAATCAAAGGGATCACAATTCAAGTCACCATAAATATCAAGTAATTCATCCCCATATTTATCAAACAAGGGTAGGGTGTCATGTAAAAGATCACAATCTAAATCATTTTTGAAGGAATAGTCACAACTTGGGTTTCCCAAGCAATCAAGTAAATCAAGGTTATCTTTACCTTATTGATTATTGCTTTCCAAGACTACATATTCCCTACCCTTAAGAGTACCCTCATCTTCCAATAAGAGATTTCCATCTCAAGGAGGAATGTTGTCACACCATAGTGGGGTTAGCATATAGGCTATATCCTTCAATCCAATCTATACCTTCATTGTGACCACTAGGTTCATTAGGAGTGATTGTACCATCTTTATAAAGTTTGAAAGTTGTTTCAAATGCATGATTATCCCTATGATCCAAGCAAACATTATAATCTTTACCCAAGAACAAGTTCACGGGTTCACTCATATTCCTTTGGCCAATTTTTTCATTTTCCTGAATTCTATGAGCAAAAATAATAATAAGGCATTCATCACACAATATGCTCAAAGAATAATTTTCATCCTCATGATCAACTCTATCAACATCATCACTAACTTGAGATTCATCAAATAAACCACACACATGCTCAAGTAGTGGCCTACATTTAGGAGTAAGTTGATCCTCATTCAAACCGCCACTAGTTGTGGGCAACTCCCATGCCAATATAGACTCACCTTGGTTTTTAGAAGGCTCAACTAGTGTGTGAATACTCTCATCACTTAACATTGAAACCTTATTCATGTTACAAGTGCTAACACTAGGTGGACACAAATTAATCTTACGAAAATAATCAATTTTGTCATCTATAGGATCAACTAGTGGTTGCTTACTTACTACAATGATTTGGTATTTATACAATGTAGCAATGTCAAGAGTATCACTATGGGAAGGCTCATGGAAATCCTTCTGCAAATCACCAACTGCATCCACTCGGCTATTACTAGCCATATCACAACCTTCTAAGTTTGTAGGAGTTTAGGAGATAGCATCGTTACCTTGTACCTCACATGAGATGCAGCCTTCAACTTGATATGTGTCATGGAAGCCTAATTTTTGTCTTTGACCTATAATATGACCCAACCTTTCAATTATAGTAGGCATGTCTCCTTTTATTAAGGACATATCTATGTGCATCGTTTCCATGCTTTGGTTGGAGGATTGAAGAATGGAAAAGATAGCATTGGTGTCCATGATACCTAAGAAAGACAACAACAAACAAAAAAATAACAAAAACCAAGAAACTAGTTTGCTCAAAAGTATCTTCACAACTCTACTCTCACACCTTTCATTTTTTCCCACACTTGGCTTAACAAGTGTTGAACGTCAGCTTATAATTTGTGAGACATAAAGGGATGAGTTCTACTCTTGTCTGGAATGGATTTTCATTTGAAAGACTCAAAGAAATCTTGTCGGACACGAGCCAAAAAGCTACAACAAATTAAAATGATAAAAGCATACAAAAAATTCTAACACAAAAAAATGGACTCAAATAAATAACTCACAACCGAGAAGGTGATTACTAGTTTTCCAATTAGTACTTGAATCAACAAAATAAAACAGAAGAAACAAGAAATGAAACTTAAAAATCTGAAATTTTTAGCCTTAGGTTGTTTTTGGAGGATGGTGATGTGGCAGCCAAGTGGCAGCCTTAGATTAGGCATTGGGAGTTTTTGAAATTTCGAAAATGTTTTGCCTCAAAGTTATAATGATCAATCTTCAAGTTGGAGGATTAGAATTTTTGCTATTGTGAGGACAAACTAGACTTTGGAGGCCTTTTAAAAATCCAAAATGTTTTGACTTGTCTTGAACCTTTTTGGCAAGACAACCTTTTTGCAAGTCTTATCTCTTTTCCTTTTTTAGTCAATCTGTAAAAGTGCCATTACTCCTTTTTGGTAACAAGGCTTTTAGGACTTCTTTGGTGATGTCTTGGAAGCGTTGTCAAGAAAAACAAGAGCTATACTCTCTTTCCACTAGATTAAAGATCAAACAACCTCTCCTTGAAGAATCTTCTTGAAC
>NW_025838946.1:0-16152 GCF_002878395.1 Capsicum annuum | reverse complement strand
CTAAACATCAACAACACATGTGAAAGCCTCCAATCTTCAACAACAAAAATAAACAACAACACCATAACAAAAATATACGGACAAGTTTGGACCCATAACATAACAACTTTCAAATTCCAAGAACAACTCAAAAATGGCTCAAAACATAGATTTAAACTCTTTTAGCGTTAGTCAAGAAGGGCCTGACACTAGAAATAACCAAAACACATAAGAATATCCTAAATCTAAGGTACAAATTTTGGCCAAGACACCAAAAAAGGATGGATTTCTTTTTTTGAGATTTTTCAGTTTTTCAATACTTTTTTTTGTAATTTTCAACTAACAAGCCCAAGATTGATTTTTTTTTAACAAAATCAATCCTTACCCTGATACCAAATGATACGGGGCAGCCAACAAACATACAAAATAACAGAAGAATACAAGCTACAAAAAAAATTACAACAAAATAACAAGAAAAAAACATCAAATACTGTAATAAAGAGAAAATAGATAGTTTGACAAAGGAGTATACAAGAACTAAGAACCATAAAATGTATCAAATACCAAGACTCCTAATACTTACATAAATATCACTAGAATCTTACGTAGACACAATAGGGACATCAATCTCCTCAAGCACAAACATTTCTATGTTAAATTACAACACAAGTGAATCCACACTTACAAACCCATGTTTCGGGTTATACTCTCACAAGAGAGAAAATGTTTCAAATTTTTCTTTTAGTTCTTCATCAAGACTAAACTAAGAAAATGAACAAATAATATCCTATTTATAGCCTAATACAAAATAGAAAGGCAAAATGGCCAAGGTGACCTTAATAAAAGTGGCGGCCATGGTATGCACACTACAACATGTGCAATATCCAAAATGCCCAAAATGAAGGGTGGCCATGGAGTGTTTGGACTTCAATGGAAGGGACGGCCTTGTAGTGTTGAGGCTCCTCTTCACACTTCGACTTATATATTCCTTTGGAGCTCTTGAATAGTCATCAAGGTAAGTCCCCATGCAATCTTACACACAACCTTGCTTTTTGATATGCTCAAAATGGGTCCTCCATTCGTGTTACTAAGCCCTCATGGTGACCAAGTCTTGAGTCCTTTTATGTGGTCTTTCAAAGATGTCATCAAATCTAAGGTGGCCATTTGGCTCGTATTATCAAAAATGGTCTCGGGTCATCCTCCAAACCAAGTTTACCTAGAATTTTACTTTGAATACGATTGGGACAAGTTCTAGACTACACATATGTACAAGAAACATTCAAAAATCTCACCACACATGGCATCGAACTCATAGAGAGAAAATTTAGCCTCTAGAAAAATTTTAGCAATTTAAGATTCATAAGTTACACTGAGTCAAAGATTCATTCTTATAAAGAGAGACCCAAAAATTGAATTCAGTGGTCTCACTCAAAAGAAGTTCAAAAACATCCTCGGTCTTTTTCAAAAATAAAACTATACTTTTTGTTTTTCTAAAAATCATTCCATTTCTTGCTAATGATATTTTGAAAGTATTTTTGAACTTTTGCCTCTTCCTAAACAATTAAAGAAAAACTTAAGTGGATTCAAGGCAACTTTATTATTATAGTTCATGGGGTTCTTTCCTCACAATGGTCAATTCTTTGAACTCAACATCATCACAAATTCTTCACATATCACCCATTTAGCTCATAAAACACTCATGGTAGAAATAGAAACACAAACGACCCTATGCCCTTAAGAATGGTGTCTGTCACAACCCGACTTCTGAGTCATGATGGAACCTACCATATCCCACCGGTAGATAAGATGATACCGTAACCTAGAGCTATTTCAATGGGTTACCTTTGTAAGAACATCCAATATGGACCCTATATGTGACCACAATATATAAAAATAAAATTTCACAACTAAGGACAACCGATATTCAAACACAAATCGTATGACCTGATAATATTAATACAAGAGCTTCAAAATTTGACAAGAGAAATTTACAATCTCAAAATCTAAAAGGTCTTAAATAATCTCATACATTTGTGTTGAAAGAAAAATACAGATAAGGATAGTCAACTCGCCCTGTCTCCAAGAGGGTACTCGATCTCTAATAGCTCACCCTGCCTCTGAATAGTCAACTCGCACGAACTAGCTTAACAAGGTCTTCTAGAACCTAGGTCTGTACCAAAAAGGTACAGAACTGTAGTTTGAGTACCAAAACATGTGCACTTAGTAGGCATCATCAGCCGACTGAGCTCAAATATAATGCAAAGACGATATAAAGTAAGACAATAATCTTAATGTTAAGGGATAGGATCGAACCTGAATCTACTTTAATATCATTGTAACAACATCTATACTACTAAAGAAATAACACAACATACTATATCAATATAATCCATAATTGCCTTAACAACTAAGTATCATTTTGAAAGTGTAAATCCATATACACTATAGTAAAGCATCTACTTGCCATAATCATCATTACCCATCTTTAGAACATAAACACAAGAACTTACCACGATGTCCTATACCATCGGGAAGTACACGAAAGAAAGCATAACAAAAAACTATTCATGGCATTCCATACCAATGGAGAGTACAAAAAAAAATATCAAACAAGAACTCATCACGGTGTTCTATACCACCAGAGAGTACACCAAAAGAATACAACCAATAATACAACAAAGAACAACTTTTCCTTTAATTGACCGAAACCACGGGTAGCTTAACACCACAATGGATCATTACCAAAATCCATTTCCCAATACCGATACCTCAATTTAACATCAAGAACGCAATATTTTCATAGCATAGGCACGCAGTCATTAATTCTATAATGCATTGATAAACACTGCGTGAAGTCGATACTAGTTATCCTTATCCTTCCATTAATCAATAGATTACACGTTTTATCATTACTAGCCATCAAATTGGGGAAAACTATAAGTCACCCATATTATAGGTTATTCAACTATCACATGGTCATTCTTTAGCTAGCATCTTCATGGCATGAGTTATCAATTAAGCCATCTCAACCTCACATATTAGAAGATAATTTAACTAACCATCATGCAATACTAGGTCTATCATCACTAAGCATGTCACACCCTTAAGGACTAATTTCCATATTTTAATCAAGTAAAGTCCACTAACTAGTTTACTAGGTTTTTATCCTCCAAATATTAGTTATTTATTTTAGAAGTAACTAGTTATCACATAAGCCACCTTAATAGGCAAGATGTCATAGTATAACCTCTTATCCAAGTCAAGGATATCTATTAGGTTAGCCTTTCATTTTACACAAGTTTATTCATACAACAAAGTCTTAACTCAATATTAGGCATAGATTTTCTCTAGTTGCTAATTTAGCATCAATAAGGATCACACCTCTTATTTAGTGATTTTGAGAAAGAAGTGAATAGCAATATACCAAGATAGACTTCATATCTCAAGAACATAGGTGGTTGGCCCCACATGGCCTAACCATACAAATATCAATGCAAATAAGTAAATTTGCCCCATATGACATCATAATTTCTTACCTCTTCTAAATTCATCGGGCATCATCACAATATTAACATATTCCTTCGAATTTACCGAGCATCATCATAATATCACATATTCCTATGGATTCTCCAGGCATTATCATAATATCACATATTCCTCTAGATTCACCGGACAACATCATATTATCAACATATTCCTCCAAATTTACTTGGCATCATCATAAATTAAACATATTCCTTTGAATTCACCCGGCATCATCATAATACCAACATATTCCTTTGAATTCAACGAGCATCATCATAATATAAATATATTCCTCCGAATTCACTAGGCATCATCATAATATCACAAGTCTCCAAATACAACAACATATATTCATATGCATAGCCGAAACAATAAACATACATAAAGTTTCACAATATAAGAAAGTAATGATATAGGTTAACACTTGCTATTTCACCTTACTAATAAGCTTTACACATAATATGAGCCAAAAGAAAAGCATGATTATTTACAAGACAGGTACAATAATTATCTAACAAGGTTATTTAAGTCACGATCACAAAATAATCTAATAATAGAGTTCAACCAACACAACTCCTATGTACACATAGTTTAGACAATCACCATGTATCTAGGTCACTAAGCATTTACTTAGTTCAGATTAAGGTGGGTCAAGTCCCACTTCTAAATCCTGAGAATGCCAAGCTTACTAACATAAGTCTAGCTTCTATCCAAAATTAAGCTAGGTCATTTATACCTCACCATAGGGTTTATTAATCCTTTCTAGTTCTATAGTGAAAGTTTCTTCAAGAATCCTTCCTAAGTCAATCTAGCATAAGCTCATCTTCAATATAGTCATTATATAGGTCAATACACGCCTAGGGATAGAGAAGCATACAATTAATGTCTACTTAGAACAACTATAGTGTTCTCACATTAGTTATGAGATCACAATTAAGCTAACCAAGAACCTCGAATAAGAGTCAAATATCACACCTTACAAAGTAATAGCCTATAACATTTAATAAATCCCAAGCTCACCAAACAATAAACTATCATCTAAATTCCCTGCCAAAAATATCGATAATTACATTACAAAGAAGCTCAATCTAGTCTACGTGTAAGCTTAACCTACCTTGAATCTAAGCAACTCGCGAACAAATGAGCTTTTCCTTTCCTTTTGGTGAAGATTTCTCTTCCACAAGCAATGCTATCAACAATAGAATCTAAGAATTACAACAAGAATGACAATATCCATTATAGCACCATTGTACCATGGGTTTCAAATGGACACCAAAATTCGAATTGGATTTCACCCTGGTATAGGACTTTCCAAGACCAACCCATAGCCTACTATCTTTAGGGAGTTTAAACCCTCAAGTAATTTGAGTCAATTACTCAATTTGGTGCTCCAATTGACCCTCAATGGTGTAGGGGGTTTGATTCAAAAAACTATGAAATCGATATCAAATTAAAGGAATTCTTACCTTAGATTATAGAAAGAATCTACCACAAAAGTTGTTTAAGCTACAATTCAACCAACAACATGTATTTAGAAGGTTTTACACTATATTAGGGTTTCTACGTTAAGAGGGAGGCACGGAATGGCAAAAATTCATGCAAGATAGCACTTAAATATGGACCACCCAACCCTCTGATGGAGTTGTCATGGCCCCCGTGTCACCGCGGTTGTGGCCTTACGGTCGCACCTCCTTCACCATGGTCGCGACACCTCAGTGCATGCTATGCATGGCTGAAGCTTGGAACTTAGTTCTGAGCTTCGACCAATGCTTTGGGATGCATTCGGGGTCTGATTTGAGCAAATAAGAAATTAAACCCTATATTTTTTGATATTCTCGATGCGCTGGCAAAGTTGGATTTTGCATATGAGGTTGTTTTACTAATGATTTCTCTTAGTGGTAAATTAGGACCAACGAAGACTTCAAATTGAGAAAGGAGTTATAAAATCCAAACAAACCTTCAAGTAACAAAACTATTGCTCTGCCCAAGTTATTAATGACTTAGGACACCTATGGAGAAGCTCTATCGGAAAATGACTTGAAGTTTCATTACAACATCCACTACAAAAGAACTTTTGTCCCCTAAAGTTAATGAGAAGAAAGTACCTGAAGTATTGAACAAGTGATGATACTGGGCCAGTATCTCACTCTCGTTCTCCCAAGAAGTTTTCTCTACTGGGTCATGCCTCTATTGAACCTTGACTACCGGAATCTCAGTAATACGCAGTTCCCTCACATCTCTAGCAAAAAAATGCATTGGCTCCTTCACAAAGGTCAACTGATCGTACAACCAGATCAAGTCCCATCTATATGAGAAGGATCCGGCATATAATTTCGCAACATAGAGATATGGAAAATCGAATGGATAGTAGAAAAGTCAAGAGGTAGATCCAACTCATTGTCCACCTCGCCAACTACATGAAGAATCTTAAAAGGACAAATATAGCAAAGGCTAAGCTTACCCTTCCTTCAAAACCTCATCACACCTCTCATAGGTAAAACTTAAAGGAACATATGATCACCCACATCAAATCTCAGGGCACGTAGTCTATGGTTAGTATAGGCCTTCTGCCTACTCTGGATTGCTCTCAACCTATCTTGAGTCACCTTGACTCTGTCCAATGAGTCCTGAAGCAAATCTGTACCATAAGGTCTAATCCCAGATGACTCAAACCATCATATAGGAGAATGACACATCCTACCATACATCACCTTTTAAGGAGCCTATTGTTGTAGGCAAACTCTATCAAAGCTAAGTACTAATCCCACTGACCTCCAAAGTCTACAACACAATCTTAGAGCATATCCTCAAGCACCTAAATAGTTTGCTCGGACTGATCATCTATCTGCAGATGAAAGATTGTATTCAAATCCACTCTAGTCCTAACTCCTCCTTAAATACTCTCCAAAACGCAAAGTAAACAAAGATCCAGGATCTAATATGATAGATACAGGAACCCCATGCAAATGAACTATCTCCAAAAATAAATCTGGGCTAATCTCTCGGCACTGAAGGTATCTAAATAGGAATGAAATATGTAGACTGGGTCAAATGATCCACAATAACCTAGATACCATCATGACCATGGGAAGTACAAGGCAAACAACTAATGAAGTCCATGGTGATCCTTTCCCATTTCCACCCGGGAATGGGCAATCTCTGATCCAATCCATAGGGATGCTAATACTCAATTTTAACCTGCTAACAACACAAGCAACGGGCTATAAAGTCTTCCATATCTCTCTTCATACCATCCCACCAGTATAATTGCTATAAATTTCTATACATTTAAGCCTTTCCAGGATGAATAAAATATCTAGAATGGAGGATGTCCAGCATAAGAAATATGACCTCAAAACCTTGAACTTCTACGGCTCCAACCAAATCCTCCTAATACTTAGATCTCTTATCACGACCCTCACACCACATGTCCTTTATCACCCTAGCATGATCAGAAACCTCGATAAAGGTCCTACTAACAGCCACCAAACTCTGAGTAGCCATACCAATAAGAAGTCTAAATCCTCACATAAAATAGCAAACCCTCTCATACTCTATATCTAAGATAGCAGTCGTATGCCTAGCCAACTCATAGAAATGAGCTTCATACTTAGCGACTGTTATAGAACCCTGCCTTAAAATAGAGAACTAATCTCTCAAATGATCTCTAAGGTTACACAATATAAACTTCTCCAAGAACATGTCAGAGAATTGAGCCTAAGAAAAAGCGGAAGATCCAACTGGTCTAGAACTCATAAAGCCCTTCCACCAGTGTTTAGCAGACAAGTCAAACTAAAATGTTATGTAGACCACCCCACGAGTCTCCACAAGGCCTAATACAAGAAGCCTATCCTCACAAGCAGCCAAGAACTCAAACGTATCATATCAGAAGCACCAGAAAATCTAGACAGAGCCAACCTTAAGAATCTACCCAATGTCTTCTTCTCCTCAGCAGACATAACTGGATGGTTTTCGACTGGCTGAATAACTAATAGCTCAACAACTGTCAAACAAGAGGAACCTCAACTCCAAGAGCTACAACTGCAGGCTGCACTCCTACTCCAAGAGTCTACAAACCATCAACAAAACTCAACAATTGAACTAAAATATCTCTAAGCAAAGAAGAGGGATTAAATCCTGGTGGAGCCTGGGCTGGTCCCTAGCTCACTGCTGGTAAAGGTGGAGGAATCTCTGGCTCAGGTGCAGGAATAGGTTCTGGGGGAGGTACACCCTGGACCCTAACTAGGGATAACTCATGTGTCTGGGTCTCAGAACATACCTCGTGTATCACTGAAGCACGAATCCTGTCCATTTGTGAAAGAGTAAAGTCAACAGAATATCCTACAAACCAACTCAGACTCTTAACACGATAAGAATGAAACAAGTAAAGGACTATTAAGAATGTCCCATAGCCACCCAAAGATAGGAAACGAAAGTCAACATTCTGATTCGTAGGAGTCTATTAGACACTTACTTTTGTATCAATAATATCGATGAAATCTAGGCTCTGATACCAATTTGTCACAACCTGACTTTCGAGTCATGATGGCACCTGCCATATCCAATCGGTAGGTAAGCCGATACGGTAACCTAGAGCTATTACAATGGGTTACCTTGGTAAGAATATCCAATATGGACCATATATGTGAACACAATATATAATAACAACATTTTATAACTAAGGACAACTAATATTCAAACACAAATTACATGTCTTGCTAGTATTAATACAAGAGCTTCTAAATGTGACACGAGGAATTTACAATCTCAAAATCTAAAAAGTCTTAAATAATCTTATATATTTGTCTCAAACGCAAAAGCAAAATAAGGATAGAGGGGAAAGAAGTCAACTCAATCTCCAACAGCTCACCCTATCTCTGAATAGTCAACTCTCACGAACTATCTCAATGGCGGCTACTAGAACCTGGGTCTGCACCAAAAAGGTACAGAAGTGTAGTATGAGTACCAAAACATGGGTACTCAGTAGACATCATCGGCCAACTAAGCTCAAATATAATGCAAACACGATATAAAGTAAGATAATAATCTTAAAGTCAAGGGGTAGGAAAGAACTTGAATCTTCTTTGATATCGCTTTAACAATATCTATACTACTAAAGTAATAACATGACATACTATCTCAATATACTCTATAATCACCATAACAACTGAGTATCATTTCAAAAGTGTAAAATCATATGCACAGTAGTAAAGCATCTACTTGCCATAATCATCATCAACCATTTTTAGAACATAAACGCAAGAACTTACCACGACATCCTATACCGCCAAGAAGTACTCAAAAGAGAGCACAACAAAGAACTCATCATGGCGTCCCATACCACTGGAGAGGACTCAAAATAATATCAAACAAGAACTCATCATGTTGTCCTATTCAATCAAAGAGCACACCAAAAGAATACAACCAATAATACAATAAAGCATAATTTTTTGATGAATTGACCAAAACCGCTGGCCATGGCTTATTACAAAAAACCACTTCCAATACCCAAAGTGCAATTTAACATCAAGAATGCAACATCGTCATAGCATAGACATGTAGTTATTAATTCGATAATTCATTGATCAACACCACGTAAAGTAGTTACTAATTATCCTTATCCTTCCATGAATCAATAGATTACAAGTCTTATCATTACTAGCCATCAAATTGGGGAAAACAACAAGCCACCCATATTATAGGTTATTCAACTATCATAAGGCCATTCTTTAGCTAGCATCTTCATGATATGAGTTATCAATTAACCTATGTCAACTTCACATATGAGAAGAAAATTTAAATAACCATCATGCAATATTAGGTCCATCATTACAAAGCATGTCACAACCTTAAGGACTAATTTCCATATTTTACACAAGTAAAGTCCACCAACTAGTTTACTAGTTTTCTGGCCTCCAAATAGTAATTATATATTTTAGAAGTAACTAGTTATCACATAAGCCACCTTACTATGCAAGATTTCATAATACAACCTCTTATCCAAGTGAAGGATATATATTAGGTTAGCCCTTGATTCTATGCAAGATTATTTATACCACAAAGTCTTAACTCAATATTAGGCACAGATTTTCTTTAGTTGCTAATTTAGCATCAACAAAGGTCACACCTCTTATTTAGTGATTTGGAATAAGAAGTGAATAGCAATATACCAAGAGAGATCTCATATCTCAAGCATATAGGAGGTTGTCCCCACACGACCTAACCTTACAAATATCAATGCATATAACTAAATTTTCGCCTCATGAAATCATAATGTTTTTACCTCTTTCAGATTCACCGAGCATCATCATAATATCAACATATTCCTCTATATTTACTGGGTATCAACAAAATATCACATATCTTTGTAGATTCACTGGGCAATATCATAATATCACATATTCTTCTGGATTCACTAGGCATCATCATAGTATCAACATATTTCTTTAAATTCACTGGGCATTTTGATAATATCATTATATTCCTTCGAATTCACGGGCATTATCATAATATCAACATGCGGATTCACCAGGTATCATCTTAATATAAACATGTTCCTTCACATTCACCGGACATCATCATAATATCATAAGTCTCCCAATACAACAACATACATCCATATACATAGCTGAAATAATAAACATACACAAAGGTTAACAATATCAAGAAGTAGGATTATAAGATAACACTTTCCATTTCACCTTACTAATAAGCTTCACACATAATATGATCATAAATAAGGGCAATAGTTTTTACAACACATGCACAATAATCACCTAACAATGTTATTCAAGTCATGATCACAAGATAATGCAATAATCGAGTTCAACCATCACAACATCTATGTGTAAATAGTTTAGACAATCACCACGTATCTACGTCACTAAGCATTTACTTAGTTCAAATAATGCTGGGTCAAGTTGCACTTCTAAATCCCAAGAATGCCAAGCATACTAACACAAGTCTAGCTTCTATCCAGAATTAAGCTAGGTTATCTATACCTTACCATAGGACTTACAAATCCTTTCTAGCTCTATAGGGAAAGTCTCTTCAAGAATTTTCCTAAGTAAATCTAACACCAAGTTCATCTCCTATCTAGGCATTATATAGGTCAATACCCTCCTACGAATAGAGAAACATACTATTTATGTCTACTTAGAAAAACTATAGTATTCTTACACTAGTCATGAAACTACAGTTATACTAACTAAGGTCCTAGACATAGGGTCAAATATCATACCATGCAAATTAATAGCCGATAGCGATTAATAAATCCCAAGTTCACCATTTAATCAAATATCTTATAAATTCCCCACCTAATCTTACAACATATCAATAATTACATTACGAACAAGCTCAATCTAGTGTACAGGTAAGCCTAACTATATTACCTGCACTTTTCCTAGCTTAAATTTGTCCCGAGAATGTTAAGGGATATCTTCAAAAATGAATACTATTTATTTGAAATGGAATTCCTTAGATTTAGACTTTCCATTATGTAGGAAATTGAATTAGATTTCCAATGATATAAGATTCGCCTAAATCCGATAACCAAGTAAGAAGTTACGGCTATTTTCAGTTCTAATAGTAAAACACGATCGTTTTGACCCTTAGCACATCGCGGATTAGTGAAAATTTCCAATCATCCCATTCCAGTAGCCTTCTACGATATAGATGCATCATGGAGAGGGTCAATTTCCCATTTATCAATTTCCAGAGGTCCAGTGCAATAACGACACATCATGTCATATGCCAAAATGGCATTCCAAAAGGGCTCCACAATGCCTTTGCGTCATGGTGTCTGCCCAGTTTTTATTCATCGATTTCTAGTGAACCACCGCAATAGTGGCACATAGCAATGGCTATCCAAATTCGGAAAATATACATTCTCCAATTTTGTATAAATGTTTAAAGGGGGGATTTTGGAAAATCTCCAACCTCCAATCCATTCAAAAATAAAAGATTAATCATATTTCAAGCACTTTATGCTCTTTCTTCACCATTCTTTTCAAAAACAAAATCCTAGAAGTCAAAAGGTCCTTCGCCAAGAAATCTAAATTCCACAATTAATTTTCTAAGAAAAGTCAAGACAAAGGATTCCAAATACAAGAACTCTAAGAATTCATCTCCAAAGCACCAATAGGAATCCAAGATTTGAGTTTTTCATAAAAGATCATCAATTTAAGGTATGTTAGATTTTAACAAGGATAGTTCTTTCATCCTTGTGCTAAAAACTTTACTCTAATTATAAATTTACTACAATTAATGAGATTTTCCATGAAATTCAAGTTAGGATTTATACACATTATGATTATTTGCAAGATTTTGAGATTTCCCATCGTTTAGAAGTTGAATTACATGATTATATTCATATTTCTATGCATTGTACAGTAATTTCCAGATTTTATGATGAATTATAAGTGTTTATATTATCAAGCATGAATTCAAAGATGTTTTAACATGATATTGATGCATGGGTCACTATTCCCTAATTAAGATTGCTATTTTGAGATTATTTGTGCCATGAGCACCCTTAGATAATATTATTCATAGATTTTGTTAAAGATTTGACCTTTTGGAACTAAGCTAATATAAAGAATCTACTTTGTTTATAACTTTAGATTTAAAGTAAGAAAAGCATAATTGAATTTCTTGTAATGCCTTGTGCTATTTAGAAGTGGATTTTTTAAGATTTTTAGCATAAGAATTGTAGTAGTATTTAGCACTAAGATGGGTAAGTTACTACGGTTTCATACCCGCAAAACTACATGCCAACATAGGATTCAGATTGATTCCCACTTCTACATGGATATCTCAGATTGTGATTACTAATAAAGAAATTATATTCTGATGGAAAGGGTAGAATATCCCTACCTAATGGGGTCAATATGTGGGACTCCATGGATGCTCACATGGTGTATCTTAGTTAAAAGAACCTCCCAAAAGATGTCCCCCACTCTTCAACAGTCTATTGATTTAAAGCTTTAAGATAAATCATATGTTATAGAACTTACGGTTTTAAGATTCTTAAGCTTTAAGATAAAGTATATTAAAGATTTTAGAATTAGGTGTAATGTCTCACTAGATTTATGTTATATGTTTTATCTTTTATGATTTATGATCTTCAGATTTTAAATTACTCAAGACTACGTGAGTCATTTAGATTTACCATGCATGATTTTATAAACTGTGATTATATTGTTTACTTATTCCATGCACCCCCATATACTCAGTACATCCTCAAATTATTGATCCACATATATGTCTATGTGCTTCATTGTCTTATAATGTAGGTTCAGGTGATCAGTCTCAGCAGTGTGAGTAATTCCCAAGCATCTCATCTACATCCCTACAGTTTGTGAGTCCTCATAGTTTGGGGACTTAGTAATTCATACTTTAATTTTATTAGTAGATATTCCTTTATTCATTTCAAATAGTTTGAGTCAGCTGGGGGACTGTCCCAGTGACTCTCTATATTCAGATAGTAGAAGCTTATTGGACTACTAGATTCAATTTTATAGATTTGATTCAAAATTCAAATATTTTGATATTGTTTTACCCAAACTTCTAGCATGTTTTAGATAAGATTTTTTGCATTATTATGATTTCATATTCATATTTCCCCTATATTGAGATCCAAACTTAGTAGAAAAAGTCAGGGTTATCTTAGGACTACTTATAGTTTGGAGAACCATGTGGCATTCCGGGAACTTATTTTTTAGGCGTTACAAATATGGTATCAGAGCCTAAAGTTTAGAGAGTCCTAGGGAGTCAAACAGCCATGTTACACTAATTCTTGATCATTGGTGTGAAGCACACAACATCTATGAGCAAGAGGCTATGGAGCATTTTAGGAAGTCATCTCTTCTTTTATGATTTATCGTGCATTCAGTGTCTCTATGTAATACCCCGAGAACTCTAACCATTAGTGCCACCATGAATCAAGCTCATGAGAAATAAATTGTAGTTCTTTGGTTGTTTTTTGATAAAGGGTGATGTGTATTAATACCTCAAAGATGTCCAACCAATTTGGTGAATCAAAACATCCCTTACCGATTGAATTCTTGAGAAGGATTTTAGCATAGTCAATTTTAGATGAGCTTATCTCTTATTACACAAAGAAATTTTATGGTCATTACCTACAAACAGATACATAATTGAATTAGCTTTCCAATGGTACCAATTTTACCAAAATCCAATATCGGAGCGAAAAGTTATGCCTATTTTACTCCAGCATGTCAGCCTGGAAATTGTGTGACGACGTTTTGTAACGACTTGTCACAAGTCTGATAGCTAGTCACAAAATGTTGTCACCTTAAGAAGAAAGTCAGAAATTCCAACATTTTGTGATGACATTTTGTGATGACTTGTCACAAGTCTTACGTGTTGTCACAAAATGTCGTTAACCTTAAGTAGAAAGTCATAAATTCCACCCTCTTGTCACAAGTCTGACGACTTGTCACAAATTTTGTCAACTATTTTTTTCAGCACTTAAAGGACATTTTTGCAAGGGTATTTTGCTCTTTTCCCATCTTTTGGAGGGCCCTCTATATATGAGAATCCCCATCCAAACCCTAATTTCTTCATATTCTCTTCCAATTCTCTTAAGAAAATATATCTAGGGTTTCATTCAAGAACATTAATCTTTCAAAAATCAGCCATAAATCTTCAAGATTTCTTCAAGTACCAAGTTCCTCATAGTATGGGCTTCGAGAATCATTTATTACAAGTGCAGATAGAGTCTCAAGCACTAGAATTCATCCAATTTCAAAGATTAGGGTATGTGGGGTTTTGAACAAGTGCAATCCTTTCATTCTTGTGCCCAAAGCTTTGATTTCTATTATGGATTTATATGATTTTGCAAGTGGTTTTATACCCAAATTACTTCATCATGAGACTATAAGAATATAAATTGTACAAGCTTTGTTATACATGATTATTTTACTATTCCCAAGTTATGACTTGATATTTAATATTGTGAATTTCATATTTCTACCATGTGTTGATATTTCAAGTGATTTCAAGATATGTGTCAAGCTTTAAGCTTCCTTATGACAAATTGGATTATGGAGTATATTGACTCATGAGATTTGAGTTGTTACAATGATTTTTGATATTTCCTCAAATTCATTGATGTTTCCATGATTTAATAAATTGGTGTATTTTGATATTGAGAAAGATTGATTTGATTTGAGTAGAGTTAGGAAACCACAAATTGATTATGATTTGATAAATGAGAAATAAATTTGATTTGGTCTTTATGATAGACCCTTGTGATATTTGTGGCGGGTTTCCTAACGCGTTCTGATCTTATATCTAGGAGTAGTATTTAGCACCGAGCGAGAAATATGGTATTTCCCCCAAAACTACGTGCCACCAAAGGATTGGTATTGATATAAGTATGCTAGAGGCCGAGTATGACATTATGATCACTCAATTTAGGTTGTACTCCCTGGAAAGAGTATAAAGATCCATCCAATGTGGGCTTCTCTCCTTAGGAGGGCAAAACATTAGACTCCATGTTGTTCATATATTTTATGTCGGTTATAAGAACCTCCCATGTCCATAAAAATTGAGTTTCTTGAACTACCGACTCACTCCGAGTCTTGAGTTGAAGAGTTGAGTTGTTTATGATGATTTATGAGGTTTTTATCATATGATTTATTTACTATGCGATCATAAAAAGTATGTTTCATTATAACTCAAGCCAAGTGAGCCATCATTGTATATATGCATATTTTCATAAAATTGATGATGATATTTACATTGTTGCATACTCCCCTACATACTCAGTACATTCCAAAGTATTAACCCAAATATTTTCCTATGGACTACATTTTCTCATAATGTAGGTTCAGGTACTCAGCCGCTGTCGCATTAGTGATTTTAGGTGCCTCACTATGTTTCGTCAGTGGAGAGTCCTCATGGTTCGAGGACCATGTCTATATTTTTGTGATATCATTTTATTATAATGTCTTTCATTACTATTGAGTCAGTTGGGGATTTGTCCCAAAGGTTCCTTAATTTTGATGTATAGAGGCTTTTGTTAGACTAGAGGGATGGTATGTACAGATATTCAATATATATTTTGGTTGTATAGTTTAGTATTCTCTAGTATCTCTTTAGAACACGATGTGATATATTTCTTTATTATGCATGACTATTGTGGAATTGAGTTCCTTGAGGTAGTGTCTGGCTCCGAGGGTTAGCTTAGGGCTACGTGTAGCCTTAAGCACTGTGTGACATCTCGGGATAGAAATTTTTAGGCATTACAAAGCTTGGAACCAGAGCCTAAGGTTTAAGGAGTCCTAGGTTCTAGGGAGTCTTACAAGTCGCATTACGTAGATTCTTGATCATCGGTGTGTAGCATGCCGCATCTATGAGCAAGAGGCTATGGGACATATTAAGAAAAGTCATTTCTTTCTTTCTAAAGTTTATCATGCCTACAACTATCTCTTTATCTATGATTAATTTGTGCTCTCTTATAACAAAAAATGCCTCTTTGTCGAGCTCGTAGAAACAATGAGCAACCTCAACCCGTTGATCCCTTGAACAAGCATGTATCTCATGTGGAATCCCGAGCAGCTTTTAAAGAGCTAGCCCAGGAAGTTACCACCAATGCTCAAGCTAACACCCAGGCTCCTGTTC
>NW_025838945.1:0-2404 GCF_002878395.1 Capsicum annuum | reverse complement strand
AAACCAAGTCCAACCATCATATGCAACCACTTTTATATACATAGGCATATATCTAGGTGTGTGTATATGTATATTTATATATATATATATATATATATAAACATAATGTGCCAGAAAGGGATAACAAGGCTTAGTATGCATTTTTGGAAACACTCAATCATGAAACATGGAGTGAAGGACTCTAACCTTCCACCCTTATAGTTAAGAACATTTAAATTGTTAGGTTATATTAAGCAATAGGACCCTAACCTCAAGCCGACCTATCTATTATAGCAAGAGAAGTCTAACCTTAAGCCATCATATCTTATATGGCAAGTGGACCCTAACCACATGCCATCATATCTTATATGGTAAGTGGACCCTAACCAGAAGTCATCTTATCTAGTATGTCAAGTGGACCTTAACCACAAGCCGTCTTCTATAGAAAGTGTACCCTAACCACAAGTCATCAAGTATATATACAAATAGCAAGTGGACTCTAACCACAAGCCGTTGTGACCATCACTAGTCGACATTGGGACTTTAACCCCCTCGCCCATGTATTAACACCCATTCAATTCAAAATATAAGGACTCTAACCTGTTTAGCCAATTCAAGCCACCAAGGCTACATTTTAACGCCATATATGACCACATGGTCTTTATGAAACAATTTAACAACCAATCATTTAAATAGGCCAATGCCTTAGTTCATACCACAATGCAAACCGATTTATGATCATCAAGACCTTTATAAATTATTCATTCTTCACTGGCATTATTATACCAAACTTTAGTTCAAAACACAATTTAATTCCATGCTTAGGGACTCCAAACCTTTTAGTTATCATACCACCATAGTCACCAAATTAACTCATTACATGGCCATCAAGGCCTTTACATATATATTTACCAAGCATTCATATTCATTAGGTTAATGTCATAATTCATTCATATTCATTAAACCAATGTCATAGTTCAAAACACCATTAACATGTGACTAGTAATTCTCTTAGACATTTTCACAAACACCTTGAGGGCATACCTTTAACAAGACCAAAACCAAAGTAGAAACCATCAAAATTAGGGTTATTCATGACCCATTTATTAAACCACAATCAACAAGAATTGGCATGTGCAAACCATTACTAAAAACATATTTAAAAACACAAGTTAAGCAAGAGTAAACAATACCCAACACTATACATCAAAACCCTCAATATTTGATTTTAAAACCACCATTTACAAGTCAAAATCATTGTTTAAAATTCATGATATTCTGAAATAACAATGAGGGAAGAGTCACATGTATTATATAAGATGATTCATGGAAGGAACTTGACCCCTCTTAGCCTTTGGATGAACACTTGAGAAACCCTAGCCTCCAATCTTTAAGAGTGAGTTAGAGAGTGTAATTGGTGAGTTTTGATCTTCCACTAAGTGTTATAGGAGGCCACAATATGATATATAACAAGGGGAATTTAGGGTTTTAGGTTGGGAAATGTCCAAAATACCCCCAACTTAAAAGTTAAAAACTCATTCCCTAGAGGGTATGACTTACCCAACTAAACCGTATCCTAGGGTACGAGTGGTACCCTAAATCATACCCTAGGCCTCACCATGGACCTCTAAACTGTCCAAGATATGACTACACATGCATAACTTATGCCCTAAGGTATGAGTGGTACTATACAAATCATACCCAAGATAGTGTCCACTAGATCAAGCTTAACCCATTATACAACTAGGTAACATACGACCCATACCCTAACATATGACTTGGTAGGGGCTAAAACATACCTTGGAAAAAATGTAACCCACACTATACTGCCTAACATACAAGTGAGAGAATAACAAACCATATTATAGGGTACGACTGGTACCCATGAGTCATACGTTGCCCAGAATATTCAAGACTTAAGAAATTTTGAAAGGCAAAGGTTTAGGGTGTTTCATTTGATTTGGTCCTTAGTGGCTTTCTAAAGTTTTAAAGACACACTGTAATACCCCATAAAAGTCTTAGCTCCTTTTAGTTGCATGTTAAGGGGGGGGGTCCAAAACTTGAAAATTTAGCTAAGCGTTGAGGACTTAGTCATTTCCAAGACCTCTAAACTTTGATGATTTTATTTTTGACCTTTCCGACCTTAAAACGTCAATTTTTAAGTTGCTTCATGATTGGGGTTGTTCAAAGTACATATCGGGTGAGTTTCAGAATTTTCTAACGAGCGTAGGGGTATGTTTAGATCATCAAAATAGTAGTAGCACCGGGATGAGCCCGCGGCGCCCGCTCCAGTGCACTACACTAGGGCCCATGGTGCACCCTCTCTCCCCTATCTAGCTTCTTGTTTCTCATTAATTAAGGGCATTTGGGTTATTTCCCTCTACCCAAATAGTCCATAACACGAAATTAAGTCCCCAAGGAGCAT
>NW_025838944.1:0-5133 GCF_002878395.1 Capsicum annuum | reverse complement strand
CTTGTTGTCTTGTAATCGGCTTGTGTTTGCATCCTTTGTGTTGTTTTATTAATATTTTTATTGTGTTTTTATGAAGTTTTGTGTTATCTCATTAATTGATTGTAAGATCTTAGGGTTTAATATACACTTTGGTTGTCCTCGATTTTTCAGTTTATGTCAATTAATCTATATTTTACTTTATCGTTCCATTTCTTTGTTTTCTTATTTTTGTAATTTCATATTTATTGTATTTCATTTATTTTGTATCATTTTATTTTTTATTTTTATGTTTTGTATCATTTGGTATCAGAGTGGAGATTGATTTTGTTCGCATAAAGTCAAACTTGGGTCTATTTGTATTGGAGAATAAAAAATCCAAAGAAAATTCACTATTCACATTTGTCTTTAGGTCAAATTTTTAGTCTTTGATTTTTTTGTTTTTCTTGTGTTTTAGTGTTAGATCCTTTTTCCCTAATACTATTAGATTCTATACCTTGAATTTAAGCACAATCGGAGCTAAATCGGAGGATCTACCATTGTCGAGAAGCCCATGTTTGACGGTTGAAAATGGGTGTTAAGATCTAGAATTTTTGGTTGATAATTTGAGCAAAATAATTTTTGGAACTTTATTAGAATGTATAAAATACCTTATGTTCAAAATTTCATTGCATTCCGAGCAAGGGTTGAAGAGTTAGAGATTTTTGTGTTCTTGAGGAACATTCATATTAAATTTTCTTCAAAGGTGTTGTGTGATCTAAAATTAAGGAATAAAATTTTGGAAAAAGTTCTTTTCCTAAAGCTGAAAAGAATATTCCAAAAGATATTCCTCAAGAGAGTAAACAGTGTACCATTTAAAGGGCAAAAGGGCCATTTCAAGAGAGATAGGCAGATGACCTGCCTTGCATCTGCACCTAAGGGGCTCTTGGTCTGCTCCAGTTTGTCAAACACACCTCAAACCAGTAATGGTAGATCCTCCTACATCCAGGGTGTGTTGGACATGCACCACACCTTCTTCAGTAACTCTCCAAATGCACCTCAACACAAAACACATCAAATTGAGCGCAAATCAGCCCCTACGCATTCCGAACAAAATTCAACACTTCTCATACATCAATTCAACTTATAAAAAACATCTCATCACTTTAAAAACTCCATTAAATCAGTTTCAAACAAATAATTTCATCTCTTGATTCCTCCTTTCATTTCTTCGATTCTTGAAACTAATTAATAACTAAACAGTAATATCTACTTAGTTGTCTAATTAGTTCTTGATTCATTTTTCTTTGTGTCTTGATTTCTTGTGTATTTTCCTTATTTTACCTTTTTTTATTAGTTTAACACTCAAGTTCTTCAAAGTGCTTCACTTCTTAATTGTGTCATATATGTTAAGTGGCCATGATTGAACCCACAAGGCCTCAATCCACCCTACTATCTAGCCTATTATGTAAACCAAAACAAACTCTATACTAACAAATAATACCAAATCCAAATCCACCCATCAAAGCTCCACTTAATCTAATGCCACCAAACTGAGTCGTTGGAGTTCAAGAAGAATTTGTAGGACTTCTAGATAGAGGGTATGAATATCGTGCATAAGGACATGTCCTAAGGGACCAAGGTGGTTATGGAGGTCATAAAATTGGCATAAATTCTATCAAGGTCAACCTTCTTAGCTTTCATATAGGTAGTGATCCCAAAGGGTACCTAAAATCGGAGTCACAATGTGACAGGATCTTCCAAGTTAATGATTTGCCTGGTATTAGGAAAACAACCGATATCATTGCTCAATTCAAGGGATATGATTTGACTTGGTGGGAATCGGCTTAGAGAACAAAAGGGATGCTTCATGGAGGTCAATATCCACCATGGGATATTACTAGAGAGATATAGACAATGGTTGCTTACAAAGTTGTACAATTTCAGAGAAGAAGACAAGAGTGTTCAAGCATACTATCATGATTTTCAAAATCTACTCTTGAAACTGGATGACAAAGAGGATGAAATGTACACCAATATCTAATATGAGGTAGGATTGAATAAAGAAATTGCCTCTCAAATGTCAATACACAAGTCTAACCAGATGGATGATATATTAGAGGCGGCGATTGATGTAGAGAGAGGTATCAAATTGGAGAAGGAGTCACTAAGTCTAAGGTAGGGAATCAAATTTCTTCCAATTAGAGTCAAGGCCCCAAATTCAAGAAAAATTTTGAGGAGAAGACTATTGGGAAGAGTGCTCCAAAGTATCCCCATAGAGAAGAGGTAATCCTAATCTTTTGGGTACTTAATGCTTTAAATATCAAGGATGGGGTCACCTAATGAGTGAGTGTCCAATACATAGAAAATTATTGAGAAGGTGATTTATACTAAAAAGAAAAAGTGGAGCAAGTATAAGGAGTTGATTATATTGGTGAGGATGCTGAGGTTCATATGAATACATGTGATGAGGATATCATCGATCTGAGTTTTCTAGCCAATAAAAAGCTAATGGAGGATTTTTGGCCTCAAGAAGGTGACTTTATCATTCCACTTTACTTTGCTACACATGTTATTCTCCCTCCCAGTTCTAAGGATCACCCAAAATTACTTGATCTTGATCGTGAATTACTCTTTAATTTGAGGACTAATTCTCTTAAAAAAGGTGAGCGTAATACAAGTGACACTTCCTCATAACCAAGATTTAGAGATGAAGAGTAATATTGTGATCCCAATGATACGATTTGAAGAATGAAGATTACTCCTTGTTATGTTTTGGTCCTTGGGTCAGTTTTGGGCATAAGTTGCATTTAGGGTTCTTTGGCTCCAACTTGTAATAAGTGGACATTGGGCCTATAAATAGCTAGGACTTTTTCTATTTCAGAAATAGATGATTTTGAATGTAAGTTGACACTTGAGAGTGATTTAATTAAAACTTGTTGCGAGTTTCTCTGTTTGTTGAGAAAAATAGGTGCTTGAGAATCAATGTTCATTGTGCTCTCATAAAAGGTTAGTGTTATCAGTAATTGATGGAAAGATATTATGGTTTAATACACCCTTTGGTTATCCTCGTGTTATTAGTTTATGTCAATCTATATGTCTTTTACTTTATTGTTCTATTTCCTTCATTTGTTGTTTTTGTTATTTTGTATTTAGTGTGTTTCCTTTATTTTGTGCCATTTTATTTTTTGTATTTACATCTCATATTAATGTGTTATGTGACCTGATTCCCATTCAATCTTGTTACATATTGTTGGGAAGATCATGGCAATATGATCACGCAACAAAGCATGATGGAAGAACCAATCGGTATTTCCTTGAGATAAATGGCCAAACATTTACTCCACATCCTCTTTAACCCTCACAAGTGAATGATGCCCTTTGAAGATTGAGGGTGTTGAAGAAGAAAGGAAAGAAAATGAGGAAAGATAAGACCCTTGGAAAAGAAGGTGAAGAAGGGAAGGAATTACGAAAACTGAAGGAAAAGGAACAAATGTTGATGTTGGCTAGAAACAAAGATCTCTTAAAAGAGAATTACGATAGAACTCCCATGTTCCATCTATTCCATGTTTTAACACTAACCCTCTACTTCTTTTATTAACAATTCTATCTCCTTAGTTTAGAAAGATTATAAAAATGTTTTCCAAAAAGAAACATCCATAAGGGTTACCCCCACTTCAGGGAATCCAACATAAAATAAACTTCATGTCAAGATATCAATTGCCAAATAAATTGACATATTAAAGTAACCCTATAAATAACAAATAGATTCAAAGGCAAGTTAAGGAACTCCTCAATAAAGGATACACAAAGTATGAGTCCATGAGCGGTCAAGATGTTATTGGTGCCAAAGAAAGATGGGACATGGTGCATGTGTGCTAATTGTTAAGACATTAATAAAATAATCGTTATTATTACAGCCCACTTCCCCGTTTGGATGATATGCTTAATGAGTTGAATGGTTCATGTGTGTTCTCTAAAACAGATCTTAGGAGTGGGGTACCACCAAATCCAGATGCAACTGGATGATGAGTGAAAGACCACATTCAAGACCAAGTTTGATATATATGAATGGAAGGTCATGCCTTTTGGTCTTATCAATGCTCCTAGTAATTTTATGAGGTTAATGAATCATGTGATGAAGCTAATCATTGGGAAAATTTTTTGTGTATACTTTGATGAAGTCCTAGTCTATAGCAAATCCCTTAAAGAGCATGTTTTACATTTGGAAATTGTGTTTGAAATGCTAGCAAAGAAAAATTGTATTCTAAACTTGAAAAATGAAGACTATTTTTAGCATTTGTTATAAGATTAGGAGTAATTGAGATAAATGAATCGAAGATAGATGCCATTAAGAATCGGCCAACTCTGAAATCCATTAGTAAAGTATGAAGGTTTCATGGGTTGGCTAGTTTCTATAGGCGATTTGTCAAATGATTTAGTACCATCACTGCTCTTTTAATCGAGGTGATCCAGATGAACAAACCCTTTAAGTGGTGAGATGAGTAAGCCACTGCATTTGAATCTTTAAAGGCTATGCTTAGCTCTACCCCCTTATTGCAATTGCCCAATTTGTATAAGATGTTTGAAATTGAATGTGATGTAAGTAAAGGGGTATAGTGCCATCTTAATGCAAGATCATAAACCTATTTCCTACTTTAGTGTGAAGCTTAAGGGTATGACTCTAAATTATTACACTTATGATATAGAGTTATACGTCTTAGTTAAGGCATTGGGTAATTAGTAACATTACTTATGGCCCAAAGAGGTCATGATTCGAACCGACCATGAATCACTGAAGCACCTCCGGCCCTAAGATAAGTTGAATAAGTAGAATGCAAAATGGATTTATTTTTTAGAAACCTTCGCTTATGTCATTTATTATAAAAAGAAGAAAGAAAGACATGGTAGTTGTGCATTGTCTAGAAAACATGTGTTACTCTCTACATTATTTTCGAAGTTGATAGGTTTTGAGAGTCATAGGATAATATATCCTGAGGACTCCAGGTTCTCTCAAATCTAACAATGTTGCGAAGAATGGTGTAGGGAAAAATAGATTAGGGATTGTGCCTGTATGCCCTACTCTAAACTTGATGGATCCTTTGTTCAAAAGAATGACCTTGTGAGTCCATTTAGTTTATGGAGAGAATTGTTTGTGAGGTAGACACACCATGGTGG
>NW_025838943.1:0-1624 GCF_002878395.1 Capsicum annuum | reverse complement strand
AATATTTAGTTGCAATTAAATAAGATAATTTTTTATTTTGTCATGATTTATGCTGCACCGATAAAATTTTGAGAGTTGAGTAGAACTTTTATCTATTTTTTAAAAAAAGTAGTATAACTTGTTAATTATTATGATTTATAATAATTTTTACATAATTATCGAATAATATATTTACTCCTTGTGTCTCAATTTATGTGGCTTCGATACAATTTTGAGAGTCAACTAAAATTTTTATATATCTTTTAAATATTTTAAGTTGTTAATTATTAAGATTTGCAGTACTTTTTCTTTTGTCTCAATTTATATGGCATTTCTAAAATAATAAGAGTTAATAAAATTTCTATATGTCTTTTAAATATTTTATGCTATTAATTATTGTGATTTGTGGTAACAAATCAGTTTTGAACCTGATATACAGTTAAATAAATAAATAAATTTTACTTTCAATATGTAGTTATAGTTAATTAATAGAATATATTAAATATTTAAACCATTATGATGAAATAATCTTTTGTCTCTATTTATATGACATTGCTAAAATAATGAAAGTCAATAAAAATTCTATATATCTTTTAAATATTTTAAGTTATTAATTATTGTAATTTGTGGTAACAAATTAGTTTTGAACATGATAGACAATTAAATAAATGAAATTTTTTTTACTTTCAATATGTAGTTATAGTTAACTAATAGAATATATTAAATATTTAAACCATTATGATGAAATAATGAAATTATTATATATTGGGGCATGATATATAACTAAGTGGAAGTAGATGGATGTATTAGATGAGGTGGTCGAAACTACCTCTTCCAAGTCAATTAAAATAATAAAATTGATTTACTTTAAATATTTAGTTGCAATTAAATAAGATAATTTTTTATTTTGCCATGATTTATATTGTCTCGATAAAATTTTGAGAGTTTAATAGAACTTTTATCTATTTTTAAAAAATTAGTTTGACTTGATAATTATTGTGATTTATAATAATTTTTATGTAATTATCGAATAATATATTTACTCCTTGTGTCCCAATTTATGTGGCTTCGATACAATTTTTAGAATCAACTAAATTTTTTATATATCTTTTAAATATTTTAAGTTGTTAATTATTATGATTTGCAGTACTTTTTCTTTTGTCTCAATTTATGTGGCATTTCTAAAATAATAAGAGTCAATAAAATTTCTATATGTCTTTTAAATATTTTAAGTTATTAATTATCGTGAATTGTGGTAACAAATTAGTTTTGAACATGATAGACAATTAAATAAATGTAAAAATTTTACTTTCAATATGTAGTTATAGTTAATTAATAGAATATATTAAATATTTAAACCATTATGATGAAATAATCTTTTGTCTCAATTTATGTGGCATTGCTAAAATAATGAGAGTCAATAAAATTTTTATATGTCTTTTAAATATTTTAAATTATTAATTATTGTGATTTGTGGTAACAAATTAGTTTTGAAAATGATAGACAACTAAATAAATGAAAAAATTTTACTTTCAATATGTAGTTATAGTTAATTAATAGAATATATTAAATATTTAAACCATTACGATGAAATAATATTTTGTCTCAATTTATGTGGCATTGCTAAAATAATGCGAGTCAATAA
>NW_025838942.1:0-1685 GCF_002878395.1 Capsicum annuum | reverse complement strand
ATGTCGAATCCATACTATGGGATGATTTCTCTAGTTATTTTCTATACTACTTCTTTCCTCATGAGTTGAGGAAGGAGAAATCTGAATAGTTTGTTAATCAAAAGAAAAACAAGATGACAGTCAAGGAGTTTGCCTTGAAATTCCATTAGTTATCCCGATATGATCCCGAGTTAGTGTCTAGCATGAGGGATAGAATGAGGAAATTTTCTTTTGGATTGTCCCATAACTTATTATATAAAGTAAGGCTTTTTTTTTTGAATAAGGATATGGACAATGCTAGATTGGTAAAGTATATACAACAAGTCGAGAAAGAGATGAAGAAGCAGGCTGAAATTAAGGAGAGGTAAAATAAGAAGTTTAGGATTTCTTATTAAGGTAGAGGTCAATATTAGGGTGGTAGATATGGTGGAAAGTAGTCTAAGAAGAATTAGGGAAGTTCTGGTTCCTACTCTACGGTTAGTGCTCCTTATTTAAAGCCTTTAAGTTGTTATCATTCTGAACATGATAGTGGATTTGGTGCCCAATATCGGCTGGTGGGGCCTAGTTCACTCCATCTTATCCTCCTTATAAATTTTGCGTACAGGTGCATCATGGGTTTTCTGAAGAGGTGCGTAGTAAGTATTTTAAATTTAGCCAGATTTGTGACTTGCATAGGGATTGTCCTTCTAATGTTGCTTCGGGGTAAAATAATATTCTTGTTGCCACTTATTAGCTCCTCACCAAAGGGTTCTGCTTCTTCTTTTCGTATCGACATTGGCTAAAATCTCTTGTATGCTCTTACTACCCACCATGACTTTTTGGCATCATCCAATATTATCACTAGTATGTTACAACTCTTTTCTTGTGGTGTGTATTTCTTGTTTAATATGGGGTCTACTCTTTCTTATGTGACCCAATTTATGGCTGTGCATTTTGGTTTCAGTCTTGAGTGTATCCTTGATCTCTTTTCTATTTCTATCCTAGTGGGTGACTGTATTGTTACTAGAAGAGTCTATAGGGGTTGTGTGGTATCTTTTGGTGGTAGAAAAACTCTAATAGTTTTGATAAAGTTAGACATGATTGATTTTGATGTCATATGTGGGATTGATTGGGTGCATTTGTTCTATGCCTCCTTAGATTTTTGGACCGTAAGGTTATGTTTAAATTCCAAAATGAGTCGGTCTTTGAGTGGGAAGGGGGCTCATTAGTGCCTAATAGAAAGTTCATATCATATCTTAGAGCCCGTAAGTTGATTTCCAAGGGATGTCTTTATCATTTGGTCCGAGTTAAGGATTGTAACTCAGAGGTTCCTTCATTGACATCCATTCCTATATTTAATGAATTTCCCCAGGTTTTTATTGATGATCTTCCGATTATCCTTCCTTGTATGGAGATTGATTTTGAGATTGACCTTGTTTTGGACACTCATCCTATCTCTATTGCTCTATGTAGAATGTCTCTAGCTGAGTGGAATGACCTTAAGGAGCAGTTTAAAGACCTCCTTGACAAGGAATTTATCTGTCCTAGTGTGTCTTCGTGGGGTACCTCTGTTTTGTTCGTGCGTAAGAAGGATGGTTCCCTTCAAATGTGCATCAATTACCATTAGTTGAATAAGGTTACAGTGAAAAATAAGTATCCTCTTTCTTAGATTGATGATTCTTTTGACCAACTTTAGGGTGCTAGGTGTTTCTCTAAGATCGATCTTA
>NW_025838941.1:0-1316 GCF_002878395.1 Capsicum annuum | reverse complement strand
TTTTGGGGTTCCAGGTTCTTGTGTTGATGAAACTCCATGTCGCTTGCTATCAATTTTCATGAAAAGCTCCAGTGTTTCCTTCTCATATCCATGAAATACCAACCCAAATTCCTTAGCCATTCTGATTATAATTTGGTGAACCCTTATTGTTGCATCAAATTCCACATCCCTCTCATCTACCACATTCACAGAATTTAGGGGGATTGGTTCTTCAATTGCCCAACCCACTACTGTGTTAGGGGTAGCCTCTTTATTTAAAAAAAAGGTCTTTGACTATTTGCTGTCCCCACGTGATAAATCACGTGAGTATTCCAATCTTGGGAAAATCTCCATATCTGTTGAAGACCCCACGTTCTCCATCATGCTTTTAACACCTCGAAACCCTACGTCTGTACTATACAAGTCTTTTGTTGCCCGTTGGTTCATAGTTTTCTCTTGTGTGCCTTCTTTTACCCGTTGGTCCGTTATTTTGTCTCTTCCTAGAACTCTGGTGCTGGTTCTCACCGAAGTTTCACACCAGATTTGGATTTCACAGATTATACTTTCACTTTCCACCTTCACCACTTTTGGGACGTCGTCATCGTCCCAAAACCATTATTCTCGCCCATTTCAAGTGGTTTCTCAGCTCCGTCTCTTCTTCAGTTTGAATCCAGCGGCCACAAAAATCTCCGATCTCCTTGAACACCTTTTCGAACCATAACTAAAGGGGGAGGTTGATCAATCTAACCCAGACTTGATTTACCATGTCTTGAAACAGATCCCACTGCCGGAGACCACCATTGCAGGTTGAATTTATGTTCTTCCGCTGCTAGTCACCTCTCACAACATGCTCTGCAGTTACCTTCAACCACCCTACCTCAATACAATGCGTGACATCCTCGTCAATCTCACCATTGCCCTGACCCCAGATACTTGAACCTCTCCCTCTTCTGAATGGCCTGAGAGTCCAGCTTCACAACCACTCTAGCCTCCTGACACATCACTGAACTTACACTCCAAGTACTCCGTCTTGGTTCTACTTAACCGAAATCCTTTAGACTCAAGCGTCTATCTCCAAATCTCCAACTTATCATTAACTCCACCCCAAGTCTCGTCAATCAGTACCACATCATCTGCAAATAACATACACCAAGGCACTTCCCCTTGAATATGTCACATCAAAATATCCATCACCAAGGCAAATAAACATGGGTTGAGTCGATCCTGGGTGCAACCCTATCAAAACTGGGAAGTTCTCTGAATCTCCACCTACCGTCCTCACACGAGTCTTCGCACCATCATACATATCCTGAATCAACCTAGTGTACGCCACGGGC
>NW_025838940.1:0-1113 GCF_002878395.1 Capsicum annuum | reverse complement strand
GAATGAAGATATTTCCTAAATGCCCTGTAGCCTCTCAAAGAAAAGTACAGACATCTCCATACCATTCCACAAGACTCTACTAGACAGGCTTCATAGACACCCAAGAAGACTTGAACTCTGTGCTCTGATACCAAGTTTGTAACGCCCCAAAATTGGGTCCCAAGATGTCACACGGTGCTTAGGATCACAAGTGACCCCAAGCTAACCCTTCTACTAGCATAACTCATAAGCAACTAAACAAAAAGTATAAATCTATACAAATCTACGAAAAATAACTCTTTTTTGAATATGATAGATACAAAACTAAATTTATAAGATTACAACTCTACTTTTACAATCAAAACTGAAATGGAATACATCAACTTCTACTGACTATCTGTGAAGCCTCTACTAGTACTGACTATAAGTAGCCAGGTCATGACTCCCGACTAACCCAACTCAATACGATTGAATAAAGAAAATACAACACTTCTCGAACTGTATAACTAATTCAAGCCCTTGAATCAAAAGGACTCATGACCTGCTGACTGGATACCGCAAACTGACTAGATCTGAAGATGTACACTATACCTTGTACCTACATTCCGAGAAAATGAAGCCCACATACGAATTATGGGTCAGTACCATGAAAATGTACCGAGCATATGGGGTGCAATACATATATAAAATAATATCTTAATATCATCACAGTTTATAAAATTATGCATGCTGAAATAAATGACTCACTTAGCTCGAATTAAAATCATCATAATCATAAAAGAGTAAAATATATTGGGTGAAACATTTGAGTCATCATAATAAATCTCAATTCAGTTCCATCTCGATTCCAAATCATCAAAGCAATCAAATCTCATAACAATTCTCTTTGGAATATATGTTCATTAAATCTCTTAAAAATAATGACTTCCTCAAACTCAGTCTTTCAAACAAATATGTTTTCATCTCAGATAAAACAATAAGACTTTTCATAATAGATAGGAGAATACACACACACACATTGGGAGTCTCTTACAACCGACATAAACCATGTGAGATACATGGAGTCCAACGCCCAACCCACGTTGGGGAGAGTTGTCCTGTCCTTGCCATCAGAGTAGGACCTTAATCTTTTGT
>NW_025838939.1:0-1124 GCF_002878395.1 Capsicum annuum | reverse complement strand
CTGAAATGATCCACATGCTTATGACTTTTTGGGATGATCAGAATATGGTGTTTCGCTTCGGGGATGTGGAATTGACTCCTACCATTGAAGAAGTGTTAATTTGCTATGAGAGTATTGAAATGTGTTTCAAGAGAAAGGAAAAACCTGATGAGAACATTTTAGTTCCTGCCGTGTGGGACCGTCAAACAATCAAAGAGGCATTTTTAACTGACGACGACACCTGGCTAAGGGAACGTGATGGAGAAAATATCACTTTTCGGGAGTTGTATCATCGGTTTGTAAGATTCAATGCCTTCCACAAACTTTGACATAAATTTGAGTCCGAAGCAAAATGGAATGAGATGAGAGCCTTTGCGTTTGCGGTAGGTTTACTCGGAACCATGGTGTTCCCATAGGGAGAAAATGGCACAATTCATCCAAGGGTTGTTACGGTGGCCCATGCACTTTTCTTTGGAGTAGATTACGATTCTACCAGGGTATTCCACTATTTAGCTACCATGATTGTTGCCGACATATATCGAGCCTTGGGAAGGTGCCAAGTCAAAAATCATTTCTTTCAAGGTTGCAATCTAATATTACAATGGTAAATGATGAAGCATTTGGTAAAGGATTCAAGAATGGTAAAACCTGATCATAAAACAAGGGTGGATATGCTAGCTTCGCACGACATATGGTTGTTTCTACACAGGTTCAAAAGGGAAGCATTTCACGAATTTTGGTTTAAGACTTTCGGGGAATTAAGAGATGACGATGTGCAATGGTCCATTAACTGTCTTCGTTCAAGGAAATACACCATTAGAGGGGGCAAGTGGCCTTTCCTAGTGCTTCCTGGTCTCAGGGGGACCCGGCCCTACAATCTTGGCAGAGTTCTTAGGCAATTCGAGATCAAGAAGGAGGCACCACAAATAGATTCCATGCCTAGATTTTTCACCGAATACGATGAAAGTGAGTCTCCATTTAAAGACGGCATGATAAATGGATGGAGAAGAAGAAGGTGGACAGAAGTGACTTTCCGTATAGAGCGTGACCCTGAAGCCAGCGACACTTACAAAAAGTGGTTGAAAAAGAGTCTTGCCAGAGTATTGATTCCGAGACCAAATGTGCCTACTCAGGTTGTGGATGTA
>NW_025838938.1:0-1090 GCF_002878395.1 Capsicum annuum | reverse complement strand
ATGAAAGGGGTGATGAGATTTGGCAAGAAAGGAAAGTTGAGTCCACGATATATAGGCCCGTATAAGATTATTCGAAGATGTGGGCAAGTTGCTTATGAATTAGAGCTACCCCAGGAACTTTCATCAGTGCATCCAGTATTTCATGTATCGATTCTTCGAAAGTGCATTGGAGATCCGTCCCTTATTACTTCTACTGAAAATGTGCAAGTAACAGCAGATCTTACCTATGAGGAGATACCTATTGCTATATTAGATCGTCCAGTTAAGGAGATGAGAAATAAAGAAGTAGCATCGGTGAAAGTACTTTGGAGAAATCAACAAAGGGAAGAGATTACATGGGAAGCTGAGGAAGCAATGAAATCTAAGTACCCTCATTTGTTCAAAGATGAAGAGGAAGTTCAAGAAACGGAGTTAGAACACTAACAAGTAAGTTTTTGTTTATATATGCATAGTATGTTTGTGATGATGTGAATGTTAATAGTGGACTTGAACTTGTTTTGGTTGAATAACTACATTCACATTCGAGGACGAATGTCCTTAAGGGGGGAAGGATGTAACACCCCGTACTTAATTACGTGCATTAGCCATTTTTATATGTGTTGGAGTATATGTATTGATCCTAAGTTAGGTATATATGAGTTTAAGTATGAGTATTGATTATTTTGAGATGGTTTCAAGTGTATAGTTTGATTATATGTGTATAGGAATCGACCTTATTTATACCGGAATTTGCCCGTCAATGGTTCCATACGAAGGTTATTGAATAAGATTTCCAACGATATAAAGATTTCCAAAAACAGATTAGTTTAGGATATAATCGAGCACGTTCGAAACAATAAAACGGTGGCCGGGATGTTGTGAACAGTAAATGTGCAGGAAAATTTCCTGCACACAAACTACTGAGGCCTGCCAGTTTTTTGGGTCAATTCTGAATAATCATAACTCCCTCAATATAACGAACTGGGAGAGCTACCACATATCAAAAGAAATATCTTTGAGTCTTCTTTCCGATGCAATTGGTTTCATCCAAATCCAACATCTGAGTAAGGAGTTATACTCGTCTTACTTCAGCCTCTCAAAACAGATTTTA
>NW_025838937.1:0-1501 GCF_002878395.1 Capsicum annuum | reverse complement strand
CATAAATAACTTTTTCCAAACATCTCATTTGTACGCCTCAGTTTTAAAGTTATGTTGCGACCTTTTCTGTTTTAGGAATATATACGTGATTTAGAGAGCGGCGAGGAGGACCAAAGGAAACTGAGGATGGTGTATTGCTTATTAGACTCGGGGGTTAAAATTAAATTTATGTTTGGAGACTTTGATTTATCTCTTTCTCATTGGGCATACACCGTTGATTCAAATAGGAAGAATTGAGGAAAGCTGAACGTAAAAATCATGATGAGTTCTAAAAACTGATGGAAGAGCATGTTTCTAGGGGAATACTTAATGCAAAAACTAACTGGCATGATTATTGCATCAAAGTTAGTTTTTCTTTCTTGTGTTTAGGGAGTGATTACCTTCATGAGTTCCCTTTTCATCTTTTTGAATTTTTCATCTAATAATTTCTTTCTTTATTTTGTGCTTGAAGATTAAAGATTTTGCTGCATATCTAGCTATCTCATCAAATACTTCAGGATTTATAGTAAAAGTCTTATTTACAGATGTTATGGATGAGCTGGAGAAATAGGTGTAATAGGTTGATAATAGGAGTATTGAATTGTGTCAACTACATTTGTTACACTAAGCCATATTTATAGACTTTACACTACAATCCCTTTTCATTTTCTTTCACTTAAGGTCTGAATCTGAATGGTTAAGATATGAGCCCATTAAGTGTTTTTTTATTTAAAAGATTCAACCAGTTAATACATCTTAATGAATCAGATGCTAAACAAAGTCTGAAAATCATTTAGTTCCTTACTAAAAAGTTCAATTCATTAGGTAAATAAGGAAGTTAGTGCATTACTATGTGGGAATATACTAGGTTTGTTGTTGTTGTTGTTATTGTGCATTAAAGAATAGAACATACTTGGTAGGATAAAAGCATGAGATTGAGATTTGAGAGTTACCCCTCTGCTTGGTTTTTTTTAAATCACACATATTTTGTTGAGATAAGAACAATGACCGGTTGTTCCTATTAAAATTCTGTGTTGTTTCTCTTTATGCCAATTAGTTTCCTCTTTTTTTTTTACTAGATAGTAGGTATTTAGGCTGATAGGAATGGTATTGTCGTAAACTTTTAAGTTAGGGGTTCCATGCTTTTAATGTAGTATAGATATAGATGATTCTTTCAATCTAGCCAAGCTATATTAAATGCTACTTCACGGACAATTGTAATTGACTTCTCCTCCGTTGAATGCTGTTAATGGTTATTTTACCTTAATATTTATAGTTTCTCGAGCAGAACAACTTTGACAAGTGATCATCAAACTTCCATATTTTCACGTAGTTTCTTTGACTTTCGAGGACTCCTTTAAAGTATCATACAACCACACCATTGTGTTTCAGCTAAGACTGCATTTGTTTTTATTAATATTCAGACATTTGAATCATTTTGAATGCACATCTGAATGGTTAAGATATTGTCTCTAGATCTGAAAACTAAATGATTAAGGTTGGGTGTTTCTCAATATCTGAA
>NW_025838936.1:0-1209 GCF_002878395.1 Capsicum annuum | reverse complement strand
TGTTCATCCTTGGGTTCCTTCCACCCTTGGAGTTTAAGAATCCTTTTGCAAAACTTAGATTATGATTTACATTCTTGAATGGAATTATATTCATGTATGTGTTATTGTGTGGGTTTCAAGACAAGAAGATTTTGAGTTTCATGTAAATAAGCTAGAATGAGTGTTGATTTATGTAACCCTCATGTTAAATCTTTGAATTGTGATGTTAAATGTGGTAGTCATGATATTTATATATCACTCATTCTCATGCACAAGAATTATGCATCCTAGGTGTTTGACAAAATGTCTATGTGAATGAATTATGCATGGTAACCTATGTGTGATGCTTTTAAAGTAGAGATATGGTTCCATTATCTATGCTATTGAGTCCTGGGGGTATTGAATACCCAAAAATAGTTGTTTATCTAGTCTCCAGTCAAAATATAATGATTCTGTAGTGTCCCAAATAGTAGCATTTAGTTAACAGAATTAGTGTAAGATCAGTCAAACCTAGTACGGTCTAATGATTAGTTCAATGTTGATTCAGTTGGGAGTAGGATTCAGCACCAAGCGAACCCAGGGATGGGGGCATTCCTGCCAGTATAGGGTTTGACCCTTAGTAGCAGCCCTAACTTATAGAACTACGTAGCCAGCGTAGGGTTACTGTTCGATTATGGTGTCTTAGAAGGTTACTTTAACAGACCTGTAGCGCTAGAGATGACAAATTTTGATGTCATTCTCGACATATATTGGCTCCATTCATTCTATGCTTTAATTGATTGGAGGATCAGAATTTTTTATTTTTAATTTTCAAATAAACCTGTCCTAGAATGGAGGGGTAGTACCACAACACTTAAGGGTCAACTTGTTTCATACCTTAGAGAGAGAAAAATGATATCTAATGGGTGTGTATATCATCTTGTGTGAGTTAAAGACTTTAGTTTTAATACTGCTAATCTTGAGTCAGTTTCAGTCGCAAGAGAATTTCTCAAAGATCTCCTCGGAGTTCCACCCGAAAGGAAAATTGACTTTGGAGTAGACCTTCTTCCCGATACTCAACCCATCTCTATTTTACCATATAGAATGGCTCCATCTAAACTTAAAAAGTTGAAAGAACAGTTAAAAGACCTCTTAGACAAAGGGTTCATCAGGCCCTGTATATCTCCTTAGGGTGCCCCAGTTCTATTCGTGTGAAAGAAAGACAGTTCTTTTAGAATGTGTGTAGACTAC
>NW_025838935.1:0-2268 GCF_002878395.1 Capsicum annuum | reverse complement strand
ATATATTGACCCAATAATTTTTTTAATAACTTAAGCCTAAAAATAATGATATTCTGTAGCCAATATTGTATTCAGATAATAAATACTTAAAAATACTAGTAACATAATAATAATAACAAAAATAATAATAATAGAGAATAAAATTCAAAAAAGTTCACTTTCTTATATGTGATATTAATACATTGTATACATTATGTTATACACATCGTATGATTTCAATATATCAAAAATATTAGATAATTTTCTCAGGCCACCATACTATTTTGAGGAGATACGGAATTTTATTCAGATTTGATGTGTTTCCGGCCATGCTATCTTTGTCACTGTATTATTATTCATAATTTTTAACCATACCAAATTTATAATTATGTATTTTGATAAATTCAAAATATCAAATCAAACGAAAAAATATGAACTATCTTTATTGTTTTGGACAGTTTTAATTAGATTGTGTGAAATGAGATAAATGTTAACTGATTAGAGGAGCTTACCCGACCATCTTTGGTCTCAGATAAATTTGTCCACTTCTGACTTCAAAAGTAAAGTAATTAAGCAAATTATAGCTAATACTAGAGTTTAGAAGTAAAAGATTTTGACTTTATGAAGTAACTAAGCTAATATATACTAGTGTTTAGTAAGTAAATGATTTTGACTTTTAAAGTTAAGTAATTAAGTAAACTAGCTAATACTAGAGTTAAGAAGTAAAAGAATTTTGACTTTTTAGACCGTCTAATTAGCCAAACTTCTAAAATTAACTTCTTCTTCTTTTTTTTTTTTAAATGCTTTTGTGAGAAACAATTTATGTTTGACTAATAAATTTTTACAACCACTTTGAGCAACAATTAGTGTTTGTCCAATTTTTTTAAAGTGCTTCTAAATCTTTTAGCTTCTTGAAAAATTATTTTTACAAGATCCCAAACATACTTATTTTCTCTATAAAACTGGTCAAACACCTATTTTTTTCTAAAATAAGCACCTTTTGCAGAATAAAAAAAGAGAGACAGAGGGGTATTTTGACCCTTCAAAAATTTGTCCAAACCGGTTAAAAGATTTTGAATTTTAAAATAAAGTACGGATATAATCTGCATGTAGTACTCTATCCTCTATCCTTACGATTTATAACTCACTTGTGAAATTACAACGGATATATAGTTGTTGTAAAGTAAAGCAATTAAGTAAACTAGCTAATATAGAGTTTAGAACTAAAAGATTTTAACATTTAAAGTAAAGTTAATTAAGTAAAATAACATATTTCTTTTTTGAATTTATACCACTAGACAGAGCGTCTAAGGAACTTTTGTTAATTATAAAATAAAATCTTCAACGTGAATACGTGTAAGCAAGGGGGCTCAGTTTTATTTTATCAATCCTAATGAGGTAACAAAACCCTTATAATAATTAACAAGCATGAAAAAACAAAGAGCTAGAAAATATTAGGTATTCTACGATCATCACAAGAGTTTATAATACACTCTATGATATTACAGATGAGGATGATTACATAATGCAAAAATAAACGTCAAGAAGAAGGTTGAGTTATCACTTATCAACCTCAAACTTTATTTTACATGTATATATGAACTAAAAAAGATAGCTTGTACCTCCGTATAATTTAACTTGAAGTATTTTTCAGTTGTCTTCTTCCAATCTGTTCAATAGTTCACCGCTTCTTCTTGAATTTACTGGAACTTGTTGACAATGTCATATGATTCTTCTATTTGTGATCGAGTCGCATTGATAGATGCTCCGGAATAAATTCCGCAGTCACCATACCATTCCAATTATGTTGCGTTCCACGTGTATTTTTTTTTTGCTTCCACTTCTTTGTTGCGTTGGTGATAGATCCCTATCCCTAGCGACTTTTTCATCGCGCATATCTAACTTATTATCTTCCCCGTCCTCCTCAAAAAGTTCCTCGTCTAAATCAATAACATAAGCATTAATCGTGACTCTAATTCTCATGACAATTGCACTTTTAAGGCACAAATACTAGAGCAAAGCTTTTGGGACTTACGGAGTAATTTGCTATTTAAGGGAGGATGTAAAATCTGCTCTTCTTCATCAACCAATATCAGCCAACTTAGAAGCATTTGTCCTTTCTTTTTTTCTTTACAAATAATCAAAACAGTGACAGAAGTAATGCTCTAGTTTGAATTTTAGAAGTAAAAGATTTTGACTTTCAGAGTCAAGTAATGAAGTAAACTAGCTAACTGATATATACTAGAGTTTAGAAGTAAAAGAAACTAGCTAGTGCTTTATTAATTTATT
>NW_025838934.1:0-1385 GCF_002878395.1 Capsicum annuum | reverse complement strand
TTATTCATGTTTATTATGTTCATCCGTTTATCGTCTTCTCTCATTCTTAGTCTCAGTCGAGGACGAATGTTCTCAAGGGGGAGATATTGTAATACCCTGTACTTTCTCCTAGCTTGAAATTATCCTAAGAATATTAGAAGCTTTCTTTGGAAGATGAATCCATTTTTGTACACATGAAATTTTTAAGATTTTCACTTTTTATCACGTGGGAAATTGAATAAGCTTTCCAATGATACCAATTTCGTCAAAATCCAGTATCGGAGTAAAAAGTTATGAACGTTTTACTCAGAGCTGCTAGAATCACCCAGGTGTGATGGCCAGGTTGACGGACCCTCGACATAGCGATGGACCGTCACCTTGATCGTCGAAGCTAAGGTAGCGAGGTAACCTTCTAGATAAGGTGCGACGGACAGGTTGACGAACCATCAAACTTGTGATAGACCATCGCCCAAGCCATCGCTACTTAGGTAGTGAGTCCCTATCCTAGCCCACCTACGACAGTCAAAACAACGGACCGCCGATCCAGTGATGGACCATCAATCCAGTGATGGACCATCGCATGAACCGTCACAATTTTCGTTCAGTTAGTTTTAAGTCATTTTTAAAAAGGGTTTTTTGGTGTTTTACCACCCGTTTATATACCTAGTAATATCCGACCAAGGCTCCTAAATTTATTATTCTTTCACAACATCAAATTAGGATTTCTCTCAAAGATAATCCCTAAGAACAAGATCCAAATCCTTCTTCAAGAAACCAAGAAATTCAAGTTCTTCAAGTCTAAGAACTTTAAGAAACTCACTACCAGGTATGCATAGTGTTCATTCATGGACTCCTTTCATCCATGAAGCCTAAGAATCTCTTTTCAAAGTTCAAGTGTATGGATTTCTTTATGAATTTCATGTTAGGTTTGCTTTCATTCATATTGATAATGGTCAATTAAATTCTAATTTATGTTGGGTGATCAATTTTATGCGGAATTGATTAGTATAAGTATAGATTCATGTGAACCTATGATTAACTTAGATGATGAAATTAGAGTTGAATTATGATGTTTATTTGTTGTATAATGTTGTCTACATATACTATGCTTACCATGTGTTTGATTAAATGCCTATGCGAAGGAAAAGTACCCAACTAGTATGATATTATGCAATCCTCATGTATGTACAAGTTTATGCATATCACATGTTTGATGAAATGCCTTAATAAATAAATTATAGATTGTGATGTTGGTCATGTATTCAAGAAAGTCATGCTTGGTCATTTTCTTTCCATCGAGTCCTAGGGGTACTTATAACAGACAATTTAGTTGTATTCCTAGAGCAATTGTCATGTTTTCAAGATACTCTCAGTCAAGCCATGTTCAGTAGAATTCAGTTAGTCTC
>NW_025838933.1:0-1031 GCF_002878395.1 Capsicum annuum | reverse complement strand
CCAACACTACCAATACCAACACCATCACTAATACCAAGACCACCAACACCAACAATATGAACACCACCAATAGCCACCAACAACACCAAAAACACCATATAACAAACCACGACAATCAATAGAACACTACTATAAAAACTAGGATTTTCTCGGGTTCTTCCTACATTTTTTAGCATCAAAACTCAAAATTGTTAACTCATTCTCGAAGATAATACAACTAAAAGTCTTTTTTATCATTAACTAAAAGCCTTAATATTTAGAAAAATAAAAAATGTAGAACTCTTCTCTCTGTTACTTGCAAAGAGATAGAAAACGACGTATACAAGTAAGAATAAATTCAAAAATAACAATTATGTGGTCGAAAATGGAAAGAAAATTGATATGTTGTGAAAGGTTGAGCAATATGTTGAGTAGTTACTGTTTGTATTGTTGAGAGAGAAAGAGAACAGCGAGTACTCGAGATTAGAAATGATGAAACATTTTTCCCATAAATGGATGATTTGCATAGGTTGATTTGTATTATGAAAAAGAATGAAAAGTTTTGAAAATGTTAATTTGGTCCGAATTGACAAGTTTTGAAAATATTGATTTGGTCTGAATTGATCTTAATTAATTTTTTAAAAGAGATAAATTTTACCTGTTTCATAATAAATTAAATTAATTTCACTAAAATTAGTTTTCATTTATGAAGTTCAATTGGAACATTAATGAATTTAATATTAACTTAATAAAAATTTAATAGGAATCATTTTAATTCAAATTCATCAATCGATGACTCCAGTCAGGATGAACACAATACCAACATCATGCAATTACAACGATATCAATTAAAATTGTAGTTAAATCTATGAAATCATCCATAATTCTAGATAAATCAATTTAGATATTTCAAATAATGGCTTAATTTGAATTGTTTCAATTCAAATTAATCAATAGATGACTCTAATCAGGACGAGCACAATACCCACATCATGCAATTGCAACGACATCAATTGAAATTGTAGTTAAACCTATGAAATCATCCTTAATTC
>NW_025838932.1:0-1036 GCF_002878395.1 Capsicum annuum | reverse complement strand
GAACTAAGGTGAATAAATCCTTGATGGTTGAAAAACACTAGGATTTAATATTAGAATACGTCTCTCTATAAGTGCATGCATGTATAAAATCCGTATTACTCATAGTTAATAGAGAAGTAGAAGCTACAAGGTGGACATAACCGTAACTTGTCATTCTTTATGATCAAATATTATTACACATATCATCTCATCGTTACACTGATAATATTATTGTGCACCTAAACTGAAACCCCCTTACCTTGGAACCTTCGATCAATAGTCTAATAATAATCGCAATACTTAGTGATCATAGTATTCCCTGTGGGATTCGACACCCAACCTAGTTGGGTTCTATATTTGACAGCGACCGCTTGCACTTTCTAACGAGAGTTGTAATTTAGGCGTATCAAATTTTAGTGCCGTTGCCGGGGAATACGGTTGTCAACTGCGTTTTTGATAGTTAATAGACCCTTTGGTCAAAGATTCTCAAATTTTACTTTTTGTTTGTTGTTTTTGTTTTGTTCGGGTTTAGTGGAGTGCATGCCAAATACACGAAGATCTGGTCAGCCATTATTACCTATAAATCTTGAACCACATCTTATCGGCAGAATGGATGCGCAATGAGACCTTGAAAGGATAGCTACTCAACAGGAGCAGGCTAGATTAGTTGCATTGGCAGCTGCGTAAGTAAATCAACAGAATACTGATAACCCATGTCGGGTACCAAATCTTGATGATGAGGACCTAGGTGATGATGAGTTATTAAATCCAAGGCGTGCAGATGATGTGGTTGCACCAGAGAACAGGAATGTCAACAGAGATCGTCAAGCTAGAATGAGACCCGAACGCTGAGCTGTGCAAGTTGCTTTCGATGATAATGATGATGACTTGGATGGGGCTGGTGCCACAGGGGCTATTATTCCTCCGCCCTTGGCACCCGGAGCCAAGTTCAATATCACTAGCACTATGATCCAGCTATTGCAACTCAAAGGGTTATTTGGTGGACTTGTAGGAGATGATCCGAATATGTATCTGATTAATTTTATCTCAACATGCA
>NW_025838931.1:0-1104 GCF_002878395.1 Capsicum annuum | reverse complement strand
AAGAATTAGAGAATTTAAAATTAAATGTCAAGAAAATGAACTTTCACCGATATTGATGTCTGAGGAAATTGATATTAGATGGAATTCTACGTATGATTTTTTTAAAAACTTGTTATAAATATAGAGTTCCTATTACACTAGCTTTTAACCAACATTGTGGTTCATTTGCTGATTCTGTTGATTGCATGCTACATGATTCTGATTGGGTTGTAATTAATGATCTTGTTAAGTTTTTAGAAAAATTTTATGTAGCTACGGTTGAATTTTTCCTGTGCTTATTATCCTACTGTTTATAATATTTTGGCATATATAGCCGATATTTTTGGTTTGCTCAAAGAATATAAAAATAAAGAAGGTTATAAAGAAGCTGTTGTTGCCATGTTTACTAAATTTAAAAATTATTTTTTCCCGATTTCCCTATTTACTTAGTTGGTGCTATGCTAAATTCGTGCATGAAATATAATATTATGTGCCACTTTAGTACTATTATTTATGCTAACTTAGAAATAAATGCTAACAATGATTCTGAACAAGTATAACCTGATTTGTGAAAGGCTATGAGTGATGAGAATGAATACATAGAAAAATTATATAATCACTATGCTGATTTATTTGACTTAGTCGTACCTACAAATATCACTCCAACTGTCGCTCCTCATCCTCCCGAGGAGCCATCATCTTCTAAAAGGCCTGCACATAGTGGTTTTCCTGATTCCTTTTATGATTTACCTTGTTGGAACAGTGTTGATGAGAGAACGTACACATCAAGTTATCGAAAAGAGCTGAAATATTATCTTTGATCGCCGCCAGAGGATCGCAGACGATGGATCAACACATTAGATTGGTGGAGGAGTAATGAAACACAATATCCTGTGCTTTCAAGATATCTTGAATGTTCCAATGTCAACCGTTGCATCAGAGAGCGTCTTTAGTCAGGGACGACAGCAGCTTGAAGACAACCGACACTCATTGGGAAGCAATGCAATGAATGTTCTAGTTCGCCTCAGAGATTGGATTAGAGCAGAAAAAAGAAACCAAGGTATGGAACCGGAGCCGAGCAGCGAGCTGAAACTTAAAGAAATTATGTCTTCACGGGAGAACTTA
>NW_025838930.1:0-1082 GCF_002878395.1 Capsicum annuum | reverse complement strand
GTGTGTGTTATAAGCACGTTGATGTTGAATATTTGAGATATTTTGAATGATTTGACCTTTTGGTCTTAATGGAGTCGTTTTGAACTCGAGTATGAAATAAATCCACAACGTGGTTGATTTTCATAGATAGGAAGCATGATGGATCCCGATGTATATTTATATATTACTGAAATTGTTTTGTTGTGAATTGTCTTTGAAACGATCTAAGCTAATTCCGGGAGAAATTTTTAGCCCCAAGTGGGAGGTACAAAGTGACCTTACTTCCCTAGAACTACGTGCCCCCGTAGGAGTGAGCCTGAGACTGATTTATATAGTGATCACTAGTTTATGTGGATTTGATATCGATAGTCCTACTCCAATGGCAAGGATAGGACGGCTCTCCCCAATGTGGGTTGTACGTTGGACTTCAGGTAGCTCACATGGTTTATGTTGGTTATAGAATCTCCCAGTGTGTGTGTGTTTCCTTGTGTCTATGGTGAATGGTGAAGTGATTTGAAAGTGGAATTGTGAAAGTTATTCTTTCGAAAGATTTAAATGATATTTACGTTATGAGAATTGATATTCTTGATGAACAGAAAGTGATTGACAAATTATATGATGACTCATATGTGTTATTGTACTTATTTCATCCTCTCATAATTATGATGATTTTCTTCGGGCTATGTGAGTCTTTCATACATCCTGCATATTTCTTATAAATATTTATGATGATGATATTTATACAACTGCATACACCCCCATATACTCGGTTTCTTTCCCATATACTCGGAAAGAAGGGGAAGCTTTGTCCCCGTTATGTTGGTCCTTACAAAATTCTTAGCCGTGTTGGTAAGGTAGCTTATGAGGTCGAATTACCTTTTGAGTTGTCCTCTGTTCATCCAATATTCCATGTCTCCATGCTTAGAAAGCATATTAGCAATGTTGTGGTAGTAGATTTCTCTGTGAGTGCTGACATTCAAGAAAATCTTTCTTTTGATGAGATTCCTGTTGAGATTCTTGATTCCAGTGTCCGAAGACTAAGGAACAAAAAAGTTCCCTTGGTCAAGGTGTTGTGGTGAAACCAATCTGTTGAGGGTGCAACT
>NW_025838929.1:0-1576 GCF_002878395.1 Capsicum annuum | reverse complement strand
GAACTCCGATCAAGACGAAGGTACCGTTCTTTCCTAAATCATGCACTTTTGATAAAAGTTGCAGCAGTTCAGCTGTCATTTATTATGTGTTCAACTGTAGTTTCTTGAATTTATGCATTCTATGTTGCATTCGGAGTGAGAAACGATGTGGTGATGAGTCTAACGAATAGTTTCATCTGTATGATCTATTCCCTATCTAATCTTGGCATATCTAGCGTCATTTGACAACGAATGTTTCCAAGGGGGGGATGATGTAATACCTCAAGAAATTTTTTGTTGAAATTTTGTGCGTAAATATGTTGTATTCTATTTTGTAGAATGAATTATAAATTTTTCATACGGAATGTCTTAGATTATAACCCATCATAGTGTAGAGTATCAAATAAGATTTCCAACTATATGTGGATCATCCAAAACGGACACCCGAGCGACGAGTTATGAACATTTCGATCGAACCATGAATAGTAGTGAACAGTAAAACGTGTAGGAAAAAGTATTGAGGCCTGGCGTATTTTTGCTCCAACTTTAAATGCTCATAACTCCTTTTTCATAATGATCTGGGTGATCTAATATATATCAACGGAAAGCTCTGTGAGTCCTCTTTCCAATGAAATTAGTTTCATCCAATTTGTCTATAGGAAAAAAAAGTTATGGTCGATCTACTTCAGCCTATCAAAAGTGAATTTTTGGATCAACTTCAAACGATCATAACTCCTCGTAGACAATGATATGGGTGAGATACTATATATAAATGGAAATATATGAGAGTTCTCTTTCTAATGAAATTAGTTTCATCCAATTTGAATATCGGAGTAAAACGTTATGGTTGATCTACTTCAGACTATCAAAACAGTCTACCAAAGGACAGATTCAAGAATTATTTGATTTTTAGGGAGTTTTGGTCATTTCCCCTCACTCCAAAATCCGTCCAAACCCTATATTAAATCCTATTAGAAGCATTATATGTTATATTTCATCAAATTCCCTCAAAAATAAAACCCTAAGCTCCTACATCCAACTTCAAGAACCTCCAAAGTTCACCATTAATTTTGTAAATTTATTCAAGATTCCAAGTTCCTAGTTCAAGAACTCCAAGAACCATCATTCAAAGGTACGATTAACATCTCAAAAACGAGTATCGATCTAAATTTCATTATTCAAGGTATGTGGAGTTTTTCAACAAGAACTTTCTTTTGTTCCATTGCCCAAAAATAATTTTCTTTACAAAGGCATGATTTTTATTTGATTTTTATGAATTTGAAGCATGAACCCATATCTTATGATGATTATTATGAAATTTTGATGTTTATGATTTTGAAAGATGAATTTACATGTGTGGAGATATAAAGCATGAATATAAACCATAAATCTTGAACGATATTTATCATGATTTTGATATTTGGGTCGTGAATCCCCATTGGAAATTGTGTTTTTTAAGAAAGTATGTGTTATGAGCACGTTGATGTTGAATATTTGAGATATTTTGAATGATTTGACCTTTTGGTCTTAATGGAGTTGTTTTGAACTCGAGTGTGAAAGAAATCCACAACATGGTTGATTTTTATAGATGGGAAGC
>NW_025838928.1:0-1639 GCF_002878395.1 Capsicum annuum | reverse complement strand
TTTCCCTAATCAACTTAACTTTTTCCATAGCCTCAAATACCAAATCGAGACCACTTACAGCCGCTTCACCCACCATGAACCAACCTATGGGTGATCTACACTTCCTCCCATATAAGGCTCCAAACAGAGCCATGCCAATACTAGAGTGGAAACTGTTATTGTAAGCAAACTCTATCAACGGTAAGTGATCATCCCAACTTCCCTTAAAGTCAAGTGTGCAAGCTCTCAACATATCCTCTAAGGTCTAGATGGTCTGCTCAGCCTGACCATCAGTCTACGGATGAAAAGCAGAACTCAAAAGCACTTGGGTACCAAGACCCTTCTGAAAATCTTTCCAAATTTGCGAAGTGAACTGAGTACCCCTATCCGAATTGATAGACAAGGGAACTCTATACAGTCTGACTAGCTCTCGGATATACAATCTAGTGTAATCCTCAGCAGTATATGAAGTATGAACAGGCAAGAATTTAGCAGACTTAGTCAATCTATCAACCACAACCCAAATGGAATCATGATAGAATCGGGAAGGACGTAAACCAATCACGAAGTCCTTATTTATCTCTTCCCACTTCCAGGTGGAAATACTAAACTCTTGCATCATACCACCAGGTCTTTGGTGTTCAACCTTAACCTGTTGGCATGTTACACACTTAGCTACAAACGCTGCTATATCTTTCTTCATGCCACTCCACCAATAGATTTCCCGCAAGTCTCGGTACATCTTGGTGGCACCAGGATGAATAGAATATCGTGCCCCGTGTGCTTCATCCATAATTCTCTGTCTCAGATCATCACCATTCGGGACACACAATCTACCCTTCAATCTCAACACACCATCTCCTCCTTAGGAGAAAACCTCTACTTTTTGTTCCTTGACTGACTCCTTCAGTCTGACCAAACTAGCATCTAAGTATTGCCTTTCCTTCACTTCCAAAACCAAGGATGATTCGGAACTACTCTAAACCCCTATACTACCTTCAGCAGAGTCAAATAACCTAACTTCCAATCTAGACAAACAATGTACATCACAAGCCAACTCTTTCTTACCTTCTACCACATGCGAAACACTACCCATGGACACCCTACTTAGGGCATCCTCTACAACATTGGCCTTGCCCAGATGGTACAGCACACTCATATCATAGTCCTTTAATAATTCTAACCATCCTCTCTACCTAAGATTTAATTCTCTCTAGGTAAACACATACTGCAGACTCTTATGATTAGTGAAAACATCAACATGGACGCCATACAAATAGTGTCTCCACATTTTCAAAGCAAATACAATAGCAGCCAACTCAAGGTCATGCGCGGGGTAATTTTTCTCATGGGGTTTCAACTGTCTAGAAGCATAAGCTATCATTTTACCCTTCTGCATCAATACACAACCCAACCCAACTCTCGAAGCATCACATTACACCACAAAACCATCAACATCATCAGGCAAAGTCAAAACAGGGGCTAAAGTGAGTTGAGTCTTCAACTCCTGAAAACTCTGCTCACAAGATTCATACCATAAGAACTTCACTTTATTTTGGTTCAAACGAGTCATAGGAGATGCTATAGAGGAGAAACCCTCAACAAAATGGCAGTAATAGCCAGCTAAACCCAAGAAACTTTGGATATCAGTCGGAGAAAT
>NW_025838927.1:0-4606 GCF_002878395.1 Capsicum annuum | reverse complement strand
TTCTTTAATTGACTTGTGGCCTCCCGAGGATAAATGCCACTTAATAGGAAATTCTCTAAATTGGCATACCATGGAAATTTGGTAATATCCAGTGCCATCAATTTCTCATCCAAAAACTCCTTCCAAATACATAGTGTATCAGTAGCAATATAAGCATGACTCTTAAGCCTCTAAAATTTGTCAACCACTTGATTATCAACTTCTTATTTATCACGAACTTCTAAATCAAACTCTTGGAACCAAGGAATTCACCTGATAAACCTTGGCTTCACATCTTTCTTGTTGAACAAATACCAAATGGCAGTATAATTGGTATGAACAATCACCTTTGTGCCTACCAAGTATGCTCTAAATGTATCAAATGCTTAAATAAGTGCCAACATTTCCTTCTCTGTGACTGTATAATTTACCTAGGTTGTATCCAAGATTTTTTTTGTATAGTGTATAGATACCTTATATCTGTGTTGCCCCAATACTGTTCCAATGGCCACGTCACTTGTATCACATACCAACTCGAATGATAATGCCCATATGGGCCAGTCAAAATGGGAGCTTCTGTCAATCTTCTTTTGAATCTTAAATGCCTTCGGACATTTATCCCCAAAGTCAAACATAGCCTTTTTCTCCAACATCCTGTATATTTGACTTGATATCTTTGAAAAATCTATTACAAAGCATCTGTAAAACCTCGCATCCCCAAGAAAGCTTCTTAGATCTTTCACAGAAACTGGATATGACAACTTTTCAATGACCTTCACTTTTGCTACCTCAAGTCTTCTTAGTTACACCTTCAGAGGAAGAACAATACTTTTCTTGACCAAAAACTGGTACTTCTCCCAATTTAGTATGAAGTTGCTTTCTTTACATTGAGCTAAGAACTTGTCCATGTTCTGCAAGAACATATCAAACAAGTTACAAAAAATGGAAAAATCATCCATAAATACTTCAACAAAGTATTCCACCATATCATAAAAGATAGCTTTCATGCATTTTTGGACAGTTGTTGGTGCATTGCAAAGACCAAGGGACATACGTATGAATGCATAAGTGCCATTAGAATAAGTTAAGGTTATCTTCTCTTGATCTTCTAGTGCTATTGTTATTTTATTATATCCTAAAAAACTAGCCATAAAATAGTAATATTCATGTCCCACTAATATGTTCAAAATCTGATCAATAAAAGGAATGGGATAGTGATCCTTCCTAGTGCCATCATTCAACTTCGTATAACCGAAGCAGATGCTCCACCCAGTTACTGTATGAGTTTTAGTCAACACATTATATTCATTAGTCACAACATCAATCACTCCTTTCTTTGGTACACAATACATGGGGCTGACCCATTTACTATTTGATATGGGATAAACTATCCCAATATCTAGCCACTTTAAGATGTCTTTTCTGACTACTTTCATTACCGGATCAAATCATCACTGGTGTTGCACACTTACTTTATATCCCTCTTCCATAAATATTTTGTGCATATAGAAAGCAGGATTGATTCTTGTGATATTCTACATTTTCTATCTGATTGCTCTCTTTCTTCTCTTCAATAGTGTCAATGCCTCTTTCACCTGCACATCAGACAAAACAATATAAAAATTATGGGAAAGTATTATCCTTACAAAGGAAATCATATTTCAAATAAGATAGTAGATCTGTAAGCTCTAGCTTTAGTGCTTCATCTACAGATGACTTTGGAAAGGAGCCAATTGACCTATTTAATGGCACAAATTCGTCTTCCATGTAATAATGCTATCTAAATCCATAACTTGTACCATTTCATGTGCTTAAACATCACAAAAAAAAATCATACCCCATCAATGCTCACTTATGTAGGTCATTAGACAGTAGAAGGTGGACCTGACACTCATGGTCTATAACTATAATAGTAGACAATTCTTCATATGTTGCAGGCAACTTCATTGCCTTATACATATTGAAAGCCTTAACCCTGTCATGATCTCTCATGGTCATCTATCATGTAGATATATCGATCATTTATTTCCCAGTTACTAAAATAGGACATCCCAAAATAAATAGGACTTCTGAATCAGCATCACAATCAAGAATAATGAAGTCTAATAAGAAAATAAGTGCTCCCACTTACACCAATAAATATTCAATATTTTTTTCTGGCCTAGAAATAGAACGGTCAGCTAATTGTGAAATGATTATGGTAGGTCTAGTACTACCTAAATACATCTTTATAAACCAGGATTTAGGCATAAGACTTATTCTTTCCCGAAGATCACATAAACCCCGAGAACTAATTGATTGCCCGATTGTAATCTTCAGATTAAAGTTTTTGGAAATTTAATCTTTGTGGTCAATTTATTCTAAATCCTAAACATGCACTCCTTAGTAAATTCTATGGTAGCATATTCAAGTACGTGATTCTTGTTTGCCATAATTTCCTTCACATACTTTTTATACTATGGACACTATGCAAAATATCAACTAGAGAAAGATTGATGTGAACCTATTTAAAAATAACAATAAACTTCTTGTAACAATTCTCCTCTTGTTGTTTCCAGAGCCTTTGTGGGAATGGTTGAGGTGGCATCACTTTTTCTGCCTTGGTTTCCTTGCTTTCAGCTTTATTTTCTACAACTTTCTCTTCATCCCTTGTAATTTAACCATCAGTAGCCTTGTGATTCATCTTTTTAGGTTCTAATTTCTTCAATTGTAGTCCGCTTTGAGTACTGACCACATTTACCTAGTTTGAATTTGGTCAGTATCACTAGGTAGACCTCCCTAAAGTCTAGTGTTCTGTGTTCCTAAAATCTAACTCATTTACATTTCTTAGTTCGTTGTAATCTATAATACCCCATATTTCCTTAGCTTAAATTAGCCTTAAGTACATGGGTTACCCTATATAATATTTTTTGAATACTCAGTATTTTTTAGTTTAGAGCCTGCCAACGCATAGAAAATTAAGTTAGCTTTCTAAAGATATAAAATTTGCCCAAATCCAATACCCGGGAAAAGAGTTAGAGCTATTTTCGTAAAGCAGTGTGCCAATTTGGCCATCAACACATGGCTAGCCAAATGGTAATGGTAACTTTCCATTGTACCATTGAAATATTGGTGCATCACACTAAGCATCTTTTTCATAATTGTCTATTTCCAGTGTACCAATGCGATTCCACCGCATCACGATAAGTACAAAATTTAGAATCATAGGGGTACCATGATTCCACAACGTCTCGCCAAGCCCCCAGTTCCTAGTTTTCATTTTCTAGAGACACGATGCGATAGCGCCGTGCCACGCTAGGGCCCTAGGTCAGAAAAGTTTTATGAAATTTAAAAGTTTCATCCAGGGTTAAACTAGTCTTTTCCAATGATTTTTATATGCCAAGATGTGGGATGTAATCCCTAAAAACATTTTAAAGTCATTCTTTATTCACTTTTTTTTCAAAATCAAAACATTCTCTCTCAATGGGATAAATCGTAGCTCTCAAGAAATCAAGAAAAAATATCAAGAAACTCACCAAGTATTCTAAGAACTTATCAATTCAAGTATGTTAGGTGTTCATCTATGGGTACCTTTCACCCATAGAGTCCAATAATCTATTTTAAAACTACAAGCTTATGGAATTGTGAATTCCCATGTTTGAAATCAATTGTATGCATGTCTATGATGTTAATTGGGTTTCCAACCCAATATTATTATAATATTCATGAAATTAGAGTAGTATTTATCGGGAATTTTATGAATTGCATGCAAAATCGATGAAATTGCATGTTCGGGCATTGTAGTTGCAATATTTATATTTTATCCATGATTATGTGCATTAAGTTGTACTCCCCAAGTGTTTGATAGAATGTACATGTGAATTAAATGATGAAATAATGGGATGCTAGTATATGTAGAAGCTTATGCCCTCCAAGTTTTTGATAAAATATCTCTATGAATGAATTATTGGCAAGCTTACATTGCTTTGTCTTTCAAGATTATGTTATGCTTTTCTTTTCATGGTATCGAGTCCTGGGGGTATTTAATACACAACACTTTAGTTGTGCACCTAGATCCAATATCAATTACAAAATATTATTAGTTAGGTCCTAATCAGTAGAATTTAGTTAGTTACAGAACTCAAGAAAACTCAGTGAACTCTGTATCAATCCAGTCCAGTTCAGTGTACTCAATTCATTGTCTTTCAGTTGGGAGGGATTTAGCACCAAGTGAACCCAAGTATGGGGGCTCACCTTCCAGCATAGTGTGTGATCCTTAGAAGCAATCCATGCATTCCATAACTACATAGCCAGCGTAGGTCGAGACATCAAACCTGCAAGTTGAAGGTTGATGAGGGGCTTTACCTGCTAGTATAGGGTACCTACATTCTTGTTTAGAGTACCTTCCAATTGAGGGTAACTCTTTAGTGTCTTTAACCATGGTACGGTACTGACACCTTTCCAACTAGGGTCAAAGGTTTGACCCCAAATCTATTCGAAAAAGAGGTATGTCAGTTAGATGATTACCTCCTATATTTTCAATCTCAATCTTTAGAATAGAACTCAGGTCAGTTTCATAGAATCAGGACTGTTAAATGCATTCAACTAGTATTAGTAAATCACTTATTAGTAACTTTATATATTAGTT
>NW_025838926.1:0-1784 GCF_002878395.1 Capsicum annuum | reverse complement strand
GCTTTCCAAACTCGTTATGGCCATTTTGAGTTCCTTGTTATGTCTTTCGGGTTAACTAATGCCCCAGCATCTTTCATGGACCTCATGAATCGAGTGTTCAGACCATATCTAAATATGTTTGTCATAGTGTTCATCGATGATATACTGGTGTACTCCCGTAGTGAGGATGGACATTCTGATCATCTCCGAACTGTCTTGCAAACCATTAGGGATCACAAGTTGTTTGCCAAGTTCAGTAAGTATGAGTTTTGGCTAAGGTCAGTTGTTTTTCAGGGTCATATCATTTCTTTCGAGGGTATTAGAGTTGATCCCCAAAAGAGCGAAGCTATTAGAAATCGGCCTAGACCTATTTCTCTGACTGATATCCAAAGTTTCTTGAGTTTAGCTGGCTATTACCGTTGTTTTGTTGAGGGTTTATCCTCCATAGCATCTCCTATGACTCAGTTGACCCAAAAGAAAGTGAAGTTCTTGTGGTCCGAATCTTGTGAGAAGAGTTTCCAGGAGTTGAAGACTCGACTCACTTCAGCCCCTGTTTTGACTTTTCATGATGGTGTTGATGGTTTTATGGTGTACTGTGATGCTTCGAGAGTTGGGTTGGGTTGCGTATTGATGCAGAAGGGTAAGGTGATAACTTAGACTTCTAGACAGTTGAATCCCCATGAGAAAAATTACCCCACCCATGACCTTGAGTTGGCTGCTGTTGTGTTTGCTTTAAAAATCTGGAGACACTATTAGTATGGTGTCCATGTGGATGTTTTCACTAATAATAAGAGTATGCAGTATGTGTTTACCCAGAGAGAATTGAATGTTAGGCAGAGACGATGGTTAGAATTATTAAAGGACTATGATATGAGTGTGTTGTACCATCCGGGCAAGTCCAATATTGTGGCGGATGCCCTAAGTAGAGTGTCCATGGGTAGTGTTTCGCATGTGGTAGAAGGTAAGAAAGAGTTGGCTCGTGATGTACATCGTTTGGCTAGATTGAGGGTTAGGTTGTTTGACTCTGCTGAAGGTAGTATAGGGGTTCAGAGTAGTTCCGAATCCTCCTTGGTTTCAGAAGTGAAGGAAAAGCAATACTTAGATGCTAGTTTGGTCAAACTGAAGGAGTCAGTCAAGGACCAAAAAGTAAAGGTTTTCTCCTAAGGAGAAGATGGTGTGTTAAGATTGCAAGGTAGATTGTGTGTCCCTAATATTGATGATCTGAGACAGAGAATTATGAATGAAGCGCACGGGGTGCGATATTCTATTCATCCTGGTACCACCAAGATATACCGAGACTTGTGGGAAATCTATTGGTGGAGTGGCATGAAGAAAGATATAGCAACGTTTGTAGCTAAGTGTGCAACATGCAAACAGGTTAAGGTTGAACACCAAAGACCTGGTGGTATGATGCAAGAGTTTAGTATTCCTACCTGGAAGTGGGAAGAGATAAATATGGACTTCGTGATTGGTTTGCCTCCTTCCTGACGCTATTATGATTCCATTTGGGTTGTGGTTGATAGGTTGACTAAGTCTGCTCATTTCTTGCCTATTCATACTTCATATACTGCTGAGGATTATGCTAGATTGTATATCCAAGAGCTAGTCAGACTGAATAGAGTTCCCTTGTATATCATTTCGGATAGGGGTACTCAGTTCACTTTGCAATTTTGGAAAGCTTTTCAGAAGGTTCTTTGTACCCAAGTGCTTTTGAGTTCTACTTTTCATTCCCAGACCGATGGTTAGGCTGAGCGGACCATCCAGACCTTAGAGGATATGTTGAGAGCTTGTGCACTTGACTTTAA
>NW_025838925.1:0-12006 GCF_002878395.1 Capsicum annuum | reverse complement strand
ACATGCTTATGGAACTTAGGAAGCTAGCAGGTGAGTCACCTGCTAGCTTCCTAAGTTCCATAAGCATGTCAATGATTTTCTCCGTTTAAGGCCACAGTCTCTAAATAGATTTCCATATAGTGCCCCAATCCAACACTTGAACACTTGAAAAATTTTGGTAGCAATTAAATCAAGTCGTATGTCATTTTATGTGAACATTACTAGTACATGTAAAATGTGGGGTGTTACAATATATTTATGACAATAATTGGATACCCATAGAAGAATTCACTACCAATCATCAAAGTACTTTAAGGGGATTTAACTTACTTTGAATTGGATGTGATGCAAGAAGGAGAAAAAAATTGAAGAACAATCACTTGAATCCAAATATTCAAACTAGTACACATGTTGAGAGCATAAATAGAGATTTTGACAATTATTAATTGTGATTTAATGGAGATAATTTATAGTGGGAGTTATCTTTGGTAGATGGTGGAGTTATTCATTTTGAATATGGAAGAACAAATCAAATTTAGGGTCAGTTAAGGGATTTAACCATGCCAAATTGGGTCAGTCGAGTTGGGTCATTTAATATATTGACTAATTTTAACCCAGCAATCATGACTCACCCGATGACTTGTTGCATTTATGTATGAGTGATCGCTAACACTTGTTATGTATGGTTTAAGAACACATATAGTTTCTCCATTGATTACCTTATGAGATACATGATCACCCATCATGACAAGCAATAAATCCTTCACAATTGTCATAATACTTGTGGGATGAAGGCTGAATTTATTTACCCTCTCCAGTCCTTAAGACTAGTCATTATGAGTTATAATGAGACCCTACATATTATTTGGACTAATTCTAAGAGTTATAAGTTAGATTTTCTACAATATTTCAAGTTCAAATTTTCAACTCCTAGAGGTAACAGATAACCTCATGAGTCATTGCCACTGTTAATGATTTATCATGAGACTTATGAGGTCTATGCACCAAATTTTTGTTCTATTTTTCAGCTTCAGTCCAACAACCACCTGCACACTTTAACACCAATTAGATCTACACAAAAATACAAAAATAATGAAAAATAAAAGAAAAATCTTTGGGTTGTGAAACACCCTGGTTTCTGTACCTTAGAAAATTTCCTGAAATTTTGGTCTTTGAACCCAATACAACTCATGGGTAGGAGTAGTATGTTGGGGTATGAAGGGTATGGTCCAATCATATACTAACCAGTGTTGGTTAGTGTGATGGATTTTGATCATTGGAATGGGTATGACTTAGTGGTATGAGTCGTATGGTTGGATATAGATTATTTGGTTACTTTACATAACCTTAGACTTGGTAACTTAAGTTGGATCTGAGTATGAGTGGCTCACTAGGAGCCGTAAGCCAGGGTACGAGTCACACCAGGGATTTGTATTATGGATAAATTTTAAACCTTTTGTGATTCTATCTTGCCAGGGATACAGGTAAAGGGTACGTATGTATGCTTTTAATATGAATTTGGTATAAGGAGTTATACACTGGATAGTGTTGGGTCCAAGGGTTAAGGCTTAGGATATGAGTGGTTGGTACCATCATATCAAAAGGTATAACTTGTGAGGGTCAATTGTACCTTTGTTATGGGATTTTTGTGCAACTTAAGTGGGGGTATTCTGGACATTTAACCACCTACCCTAACAAGGCCCCATGACTTCTAACACACTTGGGAGACTATTTACCCTATTATTCTATTCATTGACACTTAGAAACTCTTCTTAAATACTCTAAATTTCTCTTAAGAGTTTTAGGATAAGGAAGATAAAGTTTCAACTAGAGGGCTAAATTAGGGATCTTGTTGGTGGTTTCTCTCCATCTACTTTTCCAATTAAGGCACGTTCTCTTCCCTTATTGTTAGTTTCAATTAAAGGCATGGTTTTATACAATATTTTTATGATTTGAATTTTGCATGATTTTGGGTTTTCAAATATGATTTTGGGTTTTTGGTTATAAATACTTGGTTATGGTTTCCCATGTTTTAATTATGATTTTATATTCATTAATAGTTTTTTTTTGGATAATTGGTTTCATGGGAATGGTTCTTTGGTAATGGACTTTGGTTTTGGAAATACTATGCCCCCAATGTGTTTGATAAAATGCCCTTAACAATGTTTCCATTATATTATTTGTTTTCCAATGGAACTTGTGCATGGTTTAAACTTGGTAATGGAACCCTAAATGATATGAATGATTTAAATGGGTTTAAATAGATTGGAAAGGCCTTGGTGGCCATGGTTTTTTGTAAATTATAAATCATGAAGGGTTCATGGAATCCCTTAAATCTATATATGGTTGGCTATGGACAAAAATTTCAAGTATAGGTGGTATGATGATAACACTACTTATGGCCTTGGTTAATAAATAGTTAATGGATTGGTTGATTGCTTGGTAAATGTTTTAATTAGGCAATACTGGTAGGGTATGTAGCAAATCCATGGAAGGTGGTGGTCCCGGGGGGACCATAACTGGAAACTCATATTTGCCGATGTGAGGTTTGGTCTAAGTAACCGTGAGCAAGATGTCACCCTTTATATTTGGGGGGATGTACTAGTCATCCCAGGTTTTCATCCATGGTCGTGCGGCTTCATATACTAGGCCCTTTCAAAAGATGAGCTGAACCCATATAGCCCATGGGTGGTTTAGGACAGCAAAGCTACACAACCCAGGTAAAGGTTTTAATGGCATGCTAAACCCAGTTCTCTTGCTCGGCATGGTTATATCTATGTATGGTTGTGTTCATATGGATGGTTTATACTTGCTTTTATAATTGGCATTATTTTATCCGTATCTTAATTTCATGCTAGAGTTCACCCGCTAACCCATCTTTGGGTGATTTTACACCCATGCTATTTAAAAATTGGTCTTTCTACTCCTTCAACATAGTGATTAACTCAGGGATGACTATTGGATTAAAGTGGTGAACTTCCATCCTTTTAGAAGGCTTCAGTTTATGTTATGGATATTTTTAGATATTTTGATTTATTTCTAGATATTGGTTTTAGCTATAGTTAGGGGCATGTCCCAACTGGATATTCTTATTCTTTTGGTTAGAGGTTTTTTGGTACTACTATGGGTTGGAATAGGCGGGATCGGTATTGGTTTTGGCCTTAATATTGGCATTGGTATAGGGGCTAACATCATTGGACATAATTTGTCACTGTTCCATCGTATTTCATTTTGGGATTAATCATATTATATTTTGGAACTCATTTGGTTATAGCCTAGTGTATGGATCTTGGTTTGATTTTGGTTTGGCTTAGCGGTTTGGTTGGTATGGTTTGATATAATGAGATAACTTGGTAAGGCTGGTCTAGAAATAGACCTATCCTAAAATCAATCTTTGTTCAGTTACGCTATCTTAATTTATGTTTGAAATTCAGCCAACTCAAGGCAGGCGATTGGAGGTTGGATTGAGTAATGGGGGTGGTCTTCAATCCTGGTTAGACTTGGGACACCCATTACAACAATGCACCTAATTGGGTCATGTCAAATTGGTATAAGAGATTTAGGCTCATGGTTAATTGGAAGTCTATAAATTTGTGTCGAGTAGAGTCTCTTTTAGGAGTATTTAACGTGCCAAACTCATAAGAGAGAGGCTACAAGGTATTTAGGAATGTTTTACTTTCTTGGTATTTTATTTTCAAGCTTGGAGTCTAAGTACTGGAACTCTTCTCTAATCCTTGGCTGTTCACTTTTCAGATCATGCCTCGACGATCTGGAACATAAGAAAACTCTTCAGTCCCATCTGGGGATAATATTAATGGGGTACGTTCTATGTTTGGAGTTCATCTTTGATCTTAGGGTCTTATCCCTGATAATTCTGGAGTTTCTCTAGTTGCTATTAGTCCACCTGTAGGTGAGGTGACTAATGTGGAATTTTTTAAATCCATTCATACTATTGCTAAATTAGTTTCTACTTAGGAAAAGTGGAATATATTAGGTGGGTTATCTGTTGAGGTCACAAGGGTTGGTCAGTTTAGGAAATTATATCCACCTGCTTTTACTTGTGTAAAGGTGCAGGAGGATCCTCAGGGTTTCTTGGATGGGATAGAGAAGAGATTCAGGGTGATGTAGCCTACTAATATGGAAAGTGTAAACTTTTTAGCTTAGAAGCTCAAAGATATTATGTACTAATGGTACAAAGAGTAGGATAGGGATAGAGGTGATGTGAAGGAGATGTCCTTGTAGGATGCCTTCTCTTGTGTATTTCTGGATCATTTCTTTCCTCAAGAGTTGAGGGAAGAAAAAATAGATGAGTTTGTGAATCTTACCCAAGGAAGAATATCTGTCAATGAATATGCCTTAAAGTTTCCTCAGTTGTCAAGGTATGCTCCTAGTTTAGTGGCTGACATAAGAGCGAGAATGAGAAATTTCACTTTTGGGTTGAATTGAGATTTGCTATTGGAAAGCAAGACTGTCTTATTGATTAAAGATATGGATATTTCTAGGCTGACTGTTCATATGTAGTAGGTAGAGAATGAGAAGAGGAGATAGGCAGAGTTTGAAGATCAGTAGGTTAAGAGGAGCAGGTTTTCTGATTGGGAGGTACTTAATCTCGGGGTAGTTGGGATTGCGAGAAATGGCAGAAAAAAAAGTAAGGGATTTTAAGATACTTCTCTATTGTTAATTCTCCTTACCTAAAGTAGTCAAGTGATAGGTGTTATTAGGGTGGTGATAATTTTTGGACATAGGATGCCCAATCTCATGCGAGTAGGGGTCAGTTTGTTTCTCCATGCCCCTCTGCAGGTTCTGTGGCCATTTTAATTAGGGTTATCGTGACGAAATAAGGGGTAAATATTTTAAATATGGCTAGCTAAGCCATATGTTCAAGAATTATCCGATTGGTAAAGGAGCTAAGGGACAGGTAAAGCTCCGATTACTTTATCTTCTTCTCCTGCACCAAGTCATGTGGCTTTGATATATACTCCTATTTCTGGTACCGGCACTGGCTGTAATAGGTTGTATGTTCTTACATCTCGGTAGGAATCTGAGGCATCACCTAATATTGTTACTGGTACATTGCAACTCTTTTCTTGTGACGTGTATTGCCTGCTTGATCAGGAGTTCACTCTTTTTTATGTGACCCCATTCATGGCTGCATGTATTGGTTTTGATCCTGAGGTTATTTTGAATCTTTTTTTCTGTTTCTACCTTGGTAGGTTACTCGATTATTATTGAGAGAGTCTATAGCGGGTGTGTGGTATCTATTGGTGGTATGCAGACTCTAGTGGATTCTTTTTTAACTTGATATGATGGATTTTGATGTTATTCTGGGGATGGATTGGTTACACTCTCTTTATGCATCCTTGGATTATCAGACCTGTAAGGTTGTCTTTAGGTTCTTTGGTAAGCCCTTTATAGAATAGGAGAGTGGTTCCCAAGCTCCTAGGGGGAGGTTTATTTCTTATCTTAGAGCTCAGAGGTTAATCTCTAAAGGTTGTTTTTATCACTAGGTCTGGGTAAAATATTCTAACTCAAAAGGTCCTTCTTTTCAGTCAGTTCCGATGGTAAATAAGTTTCCTAAGATCTTTTCAAATAATCTTCCTGGAGTTCCTATGGATAGAAAAATAGAGTTTGGTATTGATTTGTTTTTGTACACTTGTTCAATATTTATTCCTCTTTATAGAATGGCTACGACTGAGTTGAGGGAACTCAAGGGCAACTTAAGGATCTTTTGAGGGGTTTATTCATCCTAGTGTATCCTCATAGGGTGAACTAGTATTGGTCATGCTCAAGAAGGATAGTTCCCATTGGATGTGCATTGATTACAAGCAGTTGAATAAGGTGACAGTAAAAAACAAGTATCCTATCTCAAGAATAGATGAGTTGTTTGATCATTTGCAAGGTGCCAAGTTCTTTTCTAAGATAGATCTTTGGTCAAGGTATCATCATCTAAAGACTAGGGAGTGGGATATCCCTAAGATAAATTTATGTACTTGGTATAGGCACTTACAATTTTTGGTAATGTTCTTTTGACTAACTAATTCCCTGATGGCATTTATGGATTTGATAAAAATGGTTTTCAGGAAGTTCTTGGATCTCTCTATCATTGTGTTTATTGATGACATTCTAGTTTATTCCAAAAGTGAGGTGGATCATGCTAATCACCTCCGTATGGTATTACAGACCTTAAAGGAACAACAATTGTATGCCAAGTTCTCCAAGTGTTAGTTTTGGTTGAATGTTGTGACTTTTCTTGGTCATATTATTTCTAGCGAGAGGATCATGGTTAATTCACAGAAGGTCGCTATGGTTAAAAAGTGGCCTAGACCCACGACTCCAATCAACATCCGAAGCTTCTTGGGTTTAACTAGGTATTATAGGCAGTTTATGGAAAGCTTTTTGTCCATACCTGCTCCTCTGACTAAGTTGACTCAGAAGAAGGCTAAGTTTTTTTGGTTGGATATTTGTGAGGAGAGTTTTGAGAAGTTTAAAGATAAGCTAACTTTGGCTCCAATTCTGACTTTGTCGGAAGGCAATGATGGGTTCATAGTCTATTGTGATGCAGCTCGGGTAGGTCTTGGTTGTGTTTTGATGCAGCATGGTAAGGTGATTTCCTATGATTCCAAGCAGTTGAAGGTACATAAGAGGAACTATCCTACTCATGATTTGGAATTGTTGACAGTTATGTTTGCTTTGAAAATATGGCGGCATTATTTGTATGGTGTACATGTGGACATCTTTTCTGACCATAAGATTCTACAGTAAGTGTTCACTCAGAAAGAGCTCAATCTTATGTAGAGAAGATGGCTTGAGATTCTCAAGAATTATGATATGAGTCTTCACTATCACCCAGGTAAGGCTAACGTGGTTATTGATCCTCTTAGCACATTATCCAGGAGGATTTTGGCTCATGTGGAGAAAGAAAAGTGGGAATTGGTGAAAGATATTCGATGCTTGGCTAATCTTGGAGTTCATCTCTTGGACTCTAAGGATTGAGGTGTAATTGTACAAAAAGTGGTTCGATTGTGTCTTGATAAAGAGATCAAGAAGAAGCAAGTTTTAGATCCTGTCTTGATAAAAATCAAGAATCATATGGGTATATAGAAGGTAATGGTGAATTAAGATCAGTGGTGACGATACTTTATAGTACTAAGAGAGGTTGTGCGTTCCTAATATCAACAGTTTTTGGCAAGGGATCTTGGTTAAGGCGCATAAATTGCACTACGTTGTACATCCCGACTTGATAAATATGTATCATGATCTCAAGGAGATGAATTGGTGGAATGGTATGAAAAGAGACGTGGCTGAATTTTTGTCCAAGTGTTTGGTGTGTCAACAAGTTAAAGTTGAGCACATAAGACCTGCTGGGTTGTATCAAGAAATTATTTTGACCAAATAGAAGTGAGAGGTAATCAATATGGATTACAATAATGGTCTTTCTCGATCTCAAAATCAATATGATTCGATTTGGTTCATCATGGATAGAAAGACAAAATCTTCTCACTTCTTGCCAGTGAGAACTACTTTTTTGGCGGAGGATTATGCAAAGGTATATCTTTAGGAGATTGTAAAGCTATATGGGGTACCTATTTCGATTATTTATGATCTCAGCACATAATTTATGTCTCACTTCTGGCAGTCTTTCCAGAAAGGGTTGGGGACTAAGGTGAGTCTGAGTACTACTTTTCATCGTCAGAAGGATGGAAAAGCAGAGAGAACTATTCATACATTGAAGGATATGCTTTGGGCTTATGTGATTGATTATGGTGGCATTTGGGTTAAGCATCTACCTTTGGTAGAGTTTGATTACAACAATAGCTATCATTCTAGTATTGGTATAGCTTCTTTTAAGGCATTACATGGTGAGAGGTGTAGATCTCTTATTAGTTTGTTTGAGGTTGGGCAGGTGGATATGTTTGGCCTAGATTTGGTCTATCATGCTATGGAAAAGGTGAAGGAGATTCGATATAGGCTTAAGGCTTCCTAAAGTCACCAAAATTCCTATGCAAATTTAAGGTATAGAGACTTGTAGTTTGAGGTTGGGGATGAGTTGTTTCTCAAGGTATCTCCCATGAAGGGAGTAATACGGTTTGGCAGAAAGGGAAAGCTAAGTCCCTGATATGTAGGTCCTTATGATATTTTATGGAGGGTTGTTAATGTTGCTTATGAGTTAGAGTTACCTTCTAGCTTGAGCTTGGATCCTCCGGTATTTCATGTTTCCATGTTGAGAAAGTGTCTTGGTGATCCTTCTTCAATTGTTCCTTTGGAGAGGTTGGGTATCTCAGACTCTCTATATTATGAAAAGGTTTCAATTGAGATCTTGGATAGAAAGGTTTGTCAGTTGCAAACCAAGGATGTGGATTTAGTTAAGGTTCTGTGGCGGAACCATAAGGTGGAATAAGCTATGTGGGAAATGGAGGAGGACATAAATCGAAGTATCTTCATCTTTTTTCTGCTTTTGGGATTCGTGTGAAAGGTATATGTCTTCAACAATTCTTTTTTTTCTAAGTTTGTTAAAGGAAAGATTAATATCTTTTCCTCTATGTTTTCAAACTTTATTAGAGATTATAAATATATTTGATAACGCAAATGACTCGTGCGTGTAGTTATCCCTACTTTATCCGTCATTCGGGGATGAATGTTCCTAGTGGGGGAGACTGAAACACCCTGGTTTCTGTACCTTAGAAAATTTCCTAGAATTCTGGTCTATAGACCCAATACAACTTATGGGTACAAGCCATATGTTGGGGTATGAATAGTATGGTTAAGTCATATGCTGACCAGTATTGGTTGGTGGGATAGTTATTGGTCACTGAAATGGGTACGACTTAGTGGTACAAGTTGTATGGTTGGATACGGATAGTTTGGTTGTTTCACTTAACCTTTTACTTGGTAACTTAATTTGGATCTAAGAAGGAGTGGCTCACCAGGAGCCATAATCTAGGGTACGAGTCATGACAGGGACTCATATGGTAGGCAGTGTTCAATCCTTTTGTGATTCTATCTTTCTAGAAATATGAGTGAAGGGTATAGATCGTATGCTATCAATACAACTTATGTAGGATGAGTTGTACACTGGACAGTTTTGGGTCCAAGGTTTAATGCTTAGTATACGAGTGGTCGGTACCAATTGTATCAAAGGTACGACTCTTGAGGGTCAGTCATACCCATGTGATGGGATTTTTGTGAAACTTAAGTGTGGGTATTCTGGACATTTCCTCACTTACACTAATAAGGACCCACAACTTCTAACTCACTTGGGAGACTATTTACCCTATTATTCTATTAATTAACACTTAGAAACTCTTCTTAAACACTCTAAATTTCTCTTAAGAGCTTTTGGGCAAGGAAGCTAGGATTTCAAATAGAGGACTAAATTGGGGATCTTGTTGCTAGTTTATCTCCATCTACTTTGTCAATTAGGTAATGTTCTCTTCCCTCATTATTAGGTCCAATTAAAGTCATGGTTTGTACAATGTTACTATTTTATATGAATCCCAAATTAAACCAAAAAAATGGTTTATACAATGTTTTTATGATTTGAACTTTGCATGATTTTGGGTTTTTAAATATGATTTGGTGGTTTTGGTTATAAATGCTTCGTTATGGTTTCCCATGTTTTAATTATGCTTTTATATGCATTAGTGGTGGTTATGGATAATCGGTTGCAAGGTAATGGTTGTTTGATAATGGACTTTGGTTTTGGAAATACTATGCCCCCAATGTGTTTGATAAAATGCCTTTAACAATGTTTCCACTATAATATTGATTTGTCAAAGGAACTTATGCATGGTTTAAACTTGGTAATGGAACCCTAAATGATATGAAAGATTTAAATGGGTTTAAGTTGATTGGAATGGCCTTTGTGGCCATGGTTTTGGATAATTGAAAAGCATGAAGGGTACATGGAATCCCTTAAACCTATATATGGTTGGCTATGGACAAAATGACGTGACACGACCAGGGGGCTTGTCGTAATGTGAGTCCCAAGTCCGTCTGGGACCGGAGACCACCCCCATTAGCCAACCTAACCTCCAGTCACCTGCCCTGAGTTGGTTGAATTTTGAGCATGTAGCAGAATAGTGCAACAACTCACTTGAAGACTCAGGGATAAGGTCACAACTGTGACCGACCCAACCGAGTCCAACCATCCCATACCAACAATCAAACTATGCCCAACCATACCAAAACAAGGGACATAAACCATACCATAACCAAAGAAGTTCAAAAGTATAATATAATTAATCTCAAAATGAAATAGGATAGAACAATCAACAATATCGTCCAATGATGTCATCCCAACTGGCTTTTTCTAATATGAAGGCTGACACCAATATCGATCCCGCCCATTCCAACCTATAGAAGTACCACAAAGCCTCTAACCAGAAGAGTAATAAAATCCAGTTAGTACATGCCTTAACCATAGCCAAAACCAATATCGAGAAATAAACTAAAATGTTTAAAAGTGTCCATGACGTAAACTAGAGCCTTCTAAAAGGATGGAAGCTCACCAATTCAGTCCAAATGTTGTCCCCAATTCAATCACTATGTAGGAGGAGTAGAATAGTTGGTTCCTGCATAGCGTGGGTATACAGTAGACAATAGACAGGTTAGCGGGTGAATGCTAGCATGATCTCAATATAAGGATAAAATAATCTTATTTATAAAACCATGTAAAACCATCCATATACACACAATCATACATATGTTTAAGTATATAACCATGTCGGGAAAAGGGATCGAGTTTATCATGCTTTAAAACCTTTAACTAGGCCATGTAGCTTTGCCATCCTAAACCACCCACGGACTATACGGGTTCAGCTCACCCTGCTAAAAGGGCCCCAGTGCGTAAAGCCACACGACCAGGGAAGAAACCCTGGGATGACTAGTACATCCCCTAAAATATAGTGTAACACCATGCACACGGTCACCAAGACCAACTCACAATGACAAATATGAGTTTCCAATTCCCCCCCCCCCCCCAGGACCTCCACCTTCCATGGCTTTGCTACACATCCCGCCATTATTGCCCAATTAAAATCAATTTTCCAAATAACTAAATATAAGTTTAAAGGAACCTTCAAGTGCCCTTTCATTTACCATATTAAACCACTTGAGGTATTCTATAAGCCCAAAAAACATAACTATTAGCCATTTACCATTCCAAGCCATTTAAACCATTCATAATTCTTTTGCCAAGTTTTAAAACAAGCAAGAATTCCATTAAAAGTAGTCAATGTAATGAACATATCTTTATAAGCATTTTGTCAAACACATTGGGGGAAGAATATGACAAAAACTAATTCCAATTACCATTAAACCATTCCCAAGCAATCCAATTATCCAAAACCACCATTAATGCATATAAAGCACAATCAAAATCATGGAAAACCATAACCAACCATTTAATATCAAAAACCCCAAATCATATTTGAAAACCAAAATCATACAATCAATAAAGTCATGAAAACATTTATAAGGACCATGCTTTTATATAGAATTAACAATGAGGTAAGAGAACATGCCTTAAACCAAGATGATGATGGAAATAAATCACCAAGACAAGCCCCAAATCAATCCTTTAGTTGAAACCCTAACAACCCTTGCCCAAAAGCTTTTGAAAGAATTAGAGTGTTTAGAAGAGCTATTAAGTGTTTATAAATGTAATAATACGGTAAATAACCTCCCAATTAGGTTTGAAGTCGAGGGACCTCATTAGGATAAGGGGAGAAATTTTTGAAATACCCTCGCTTAAGTTGCAACAAAATCCCATCACAGGGGTACGACTGACCCACATGAGTCGTACCCTTCCAATACGAGTGGTACCCTCCACTCATATCCTAGACTCAAACTTTGGATCCAACACTATCCAACATATGACTCATCCAACCAAATTGTATCCAAAGCATACGATCCATACCTTCTACCCAAACCCCTGGCAAATTTATACCCAAGGAAGATTTAGACACTGTCCACCATATAGGTTCCTGTATACCCACCGAGCTATGATGGTTTTACCCACTAGGGTAG